>NC_057797.1:155262295-155271795 GCF_018294505.1 Triticum aestivum | reverse complement strand
AAAGAGAGCAGGAGCGAGAGAGTAGGATTGTATCGGAATGAACAAGGGGGTTTTGCTTGCCTGGCACTTCTGAAGATAACATTGAGTCTTCATCAGTGTCAACGATCACATCATCGGTATCACGTCTATCGAGAGGGGACAAATACCGGCAACACAGAAGGGAACACAATCAATGCAATGCACAATATGATGCATGATCATGACATGGCAATATGAATGTGTTTTGAGCTAATGCAACTAGCAACAGATTAAATGAAGTTGGTTTGAATACAAGATTCAAATTCAAACTCCATATGTGATTATTTAAATGTCATTCACTTCATTTGCTCTAAACAGTAGTGATAAGTTGTTCTAACATGCATGAAAATGGTACAGATGGATTCCTTGAATTTTTCTGATAATTTTTCATATATAAATTATTTAATTTGGAGTTACGGTTAATTTTCTATGAATTTTGGAAGTTTTTAGGCATTTTCTGAAATTTTAGAATTAAGTTAAATCCAGAAAATGAGTTATGACATCAGCACTGCGTCATGCTTGCATCAGCAAGTCAACAGGGCTGCCCCGGGTCAAACCTGACGTGTGGGGTCCACACGTCAGTGACACAGGGACTAATCCCGCGTTGACCCGGGCTTTGACCCACTACGGGGCCCACTGTCAGTGGCTGTGGGGGGTGTTTAGGGCGTCATTAGTGCTAATTAGGCGTGCCACGTCGACTTCGCCGGAGTTCGGCCGGCGACGACCAAAACTGCGGCGGGAGCTCGCCGGACTTGAGCTACAGGCGGCGGCTGGACTCGCGGAGACCACCGGGGCGTAGCCCGTGCTCTTCCGCATCGAACGGAGCAGGAAGGAGCGGACGGGGTGCGCTGTACTCGCCGGAGTCGAGCTCGCGGCGGCGGCCGGAGCTCGGGCAACAGCAGAGATGGCGCTATGGTGCATGGGAGGAGGGGCTGGTGGGCGCTACGGCCTCCTGGGAGTTCTCTGAGCACAGTGGTGTGCTCGGATTTGAGCTGTGGTGGCTCTAGCCACGCCGGCGATGAGGCGCGGCGGCGGCGAGCTTCGGGCACGGCAGCGCTAGCGCTAGGGAGCGTGCGGAGCGACGGGAAAAAGGGGCGAACGGCAGAGGAGCTCACCGCGGTTCCGCAGGGTTGGTCAGTGGGCTCGGGGATGTCCTGTCGGCGGCGAATCGAACGGCGGCGAGCTTCGGTGGCCGGCGACGGAACGGCGATGGTGGCGGCGTTGCGGGGCTTCCGGAGGGCCGTGGGTCGGTGGGGAGGAAGGAGGGGGTCGAGGCGGAGCTCGCAAGCACAGCGAGGGGTCGAGGGGGAGACGGTGGCTGCGGTGGTGCTCGTCGGTGGCGGCGGGTGCATTCGGTGAGCGAGAGGGAGAGGCGAACAGGGGGGGAAGAGGGGCACGGGGAGAGGGGAGCGGTGCAGGGGGTGCGTGGCGTCGTCCGGGGCGTCGCTGGGGAGGCCAGGGAGGAAGCAGGAGGTGGCTAGGGGGGGGGAAGCAGGAGGTGGCCGGGGCAGCGTCGGCGAGCGCCACGCCTCGCCTCTGCTCGTCCTCCTGGCAGAGGAGGAAGAGGACAAAGGAGGAGGAGGTGGGCTGGGCCGGCTGGGGGAACTGGGCCGGCTCTGGTAAGCAGGTAAGTGGCCCAGGTGGCCTCTCTCCCCTTTTTTTTCTATTTTGTTTCTCTTTTCTATTTCTGTAGTTTTGTTTCTGATGTAGTTTATAGCCCAAATCATTTTAATAAATCCTGCAAATAATTGTGGCCATTAAATGAATTATTACAGAGGCCCTTAACTATTTTCAGAATTGTTGGAGCATTTAAAAAAATATTAATAGTATTTAAATGCCCCAATTCAAATACAATAAGGATTATTCAAAAATCCATAATGGCCCAAAAATATTGGCATCATTTTTGGTAGAGGTTTTTCACCTTTGTCAAAAATCATGAACATTTTTGAAAGCCATTTGAACTTACTTGAAAGTATTTTAGGTGAACCTAGTGAATTCCTTTAATGCTAGGGTTTGAGCAATCCCCATTTCAAGTTCATTCAAAAGTTAAACATGATGCACACATGAGGCTAGGCTAGAGCAATGCCAGAAGCTAGGGATGTGACAATTCACCCCCACTAAACAAGAATCTCGTCTCGAGATTCAAGCATAGGGTAAGGTGAAGGGGAAACGCAACTAGTATAATCTTCACGATCCAGGTTGCACTTCATAGGAACGTTGATTCGATCACCATCATCGTCTTGAAGTCTTGCTCTGAGAATTTCTGTCAACATGACATGGAGGGAAAAAGGAGACTCTAGAAGGGTCGATCTTCTCGAAGATCGAACAACTCACGGAATGAGACATAACAATATCTCTCGAGCTGAGAGACGAAGCACACCTCTAGAGGGATGGAGTGGAACAGATGACGAGGGTTCACTAGGTAGACAACAATTTCACGCTTAAGAGGGTGGCAAACGATTGTCAACGTAGCGAGGAGTTGAGTTGCCATGATACCACGACGAAACATCCTGGAGGAGGGTGATTCGTAGATTATTGCCTTAAGTGGCAAAAAGAATTACCTTTGATTCAGAGATCATTGAGACTCTTTAAACCAGCTTAAGGCAAATCATAATCGATCATTTAGAGGGGTTCGGTAGAATGGCATACCCGAACTTGGATGATGTGGATTACCTTGTTGAAGACAACGTAATGGATGATTTTTGCTTATCACCGGAAATGGAAGAGACACATGGTAGAATGGCACAATGGCGGTGCAAGCTGGGAACAAAATGCAAATGCTGGGAATGATTCTGGTAACTGGGGAAGAACCCAACAATAGAGAGTGAATTCACTGTTTGAAAGGTCATAGCATTTCCGAGGAAACTGAGAGCGCTATACAGTTAATGCCGACGATCAAACCTAGCACTTGCGCGTGCTCTCAAGAACTTGAGCAATTCCATAATCATCAAGGTTTTACCAACATCCGTGTCAAGGGTCCGGTAACACAACTTACTACCATGATGAATGGTGATGGAGGATGCAGATGCAAAAGAAGATAACACCTTCTCAGATTCCACCCTTGGCGAGGCCAAGGAAACAAAATCTGGACGATCGACCGAGAGACATTTAGCACTCCGCTTCTAATGTTCTCCTTGATGTGCTAGCGTAACCCATTCATAGATATGGTTTGATATCTAGAACATCAAGTAAAAGGTCGGACTTCGGGATCTCAAAATCCATAGGGGCAACTAGGGAGTAAATCCTACGAAATCCCTATGGGGAGGTGGCCAACTTCCTCAATCAAGATATTATAATAACAGGTCTTCCGGCTGGGTGTGTTGGCCACGACATCCACTTTACCGGTTTTCGAGGGACCGATATTATAGTTCTTGGGAAATGTTCGAAACCATCATATCTTCCTGAGATTCAGATCTGGTTGGTGTCAGGATATTCCAGACTCATCGAGTCTAGGAAGAAAAATGAAAGTTTGCAACACAAATCGACGAGATGACGTTGCGGGATTCTCGGGAGATGAACTACGATAGCAAGCTCCAAAACATGAGTTGGTTCTGCTACAAACATGTGAACACGCTGTCCCAGACAAACATGACCACGTGGTAGTCTTATAATAAAACACTACTGAGTTCTAGTTGGGAACCATAATCGAGGATATGGAAGTCTTGTGCATGACCTAGGATTAGCACATCAACTCCTTTTCCGTGAACAAAACAATCAGTGGCTTGGTGTGCTAGGGTATACATATGGAATGGAGGTTGCAAGTCTCCGAACCACAGAATTCTTCCCACGTGTGCATGACTGATTTGGAATGATTCCAAGAAAACAACATTGACTTTTTCGAATCCACGGCGGCAACTTGCATCAGATGCACATGAATTAAAGGAAGTCACTACCTTCATCCAAACATATGCTTCATGAGCTAGCATGAACAAATGCTTTCAAAAGTTTCCAACACTAGCTTAATGTTCAACAAAATTATGGAGGAGATAAGGATGTTGTCAATGGGCTCAACAACAATTCATCTAGGTTTCCTTTTAAAAGGAATTCCATAGTTAAGTGAACACGGTGATAGCATTGGTCAGACCAAAGATATAATGGTGTATGCTCGAGGGATCAACCACGAGTAAGGCAACATTACGAATATCGTTGGTTCTGATTTGATTTGACGATAGCCCACACTCAAATCAAAGGATTGATAAGACAATAGATCCAGCAACTGATCACAGGGACCAATCGCTGAAGATATCATCTTTCTTCAACACACACTACACAAGAATATCCCTTTGGAACGAACTAAGTCAGGCAAGCTTTTATCTTCCAACTCTCCAAGTCGTTGTCTAACTTAACCAACTAGCTCAGGGATATCCAACACAGATTCTTGGAGAAGGATGGTTCACAAAAAACCAACTTGATCACGAGCTCAACATAGCGGTCAGGTGACAACCTGGTAATACTTCTGAAAAGATATTCAGAGAATCACGAGCCACCGGTATGTTACTAAGCTCGAGAACAATCTTGCTTTTCAGGGCAAGACGATATGATCAATAGAGCAAGAATTTGAAATAATCCTAACTCATCGATCGAGGAGTGAACCAGGAGAATGGACTAGGTAGCACGATCAATCTTAGAATGATGATTCAATAACCAACACACTAAGAATAAAATTATTGTCCTTTAACTACCCAGCAACGAGGTTGCTAGGCGTATTGATTTCACACATCACAATTCATTTGTCGGTATTCCGGTTGCATCAACACGAAGACCGAGGAATGACTAATGACGGCAAGAAGTATCACTGTACTAGGAGTTCATAGGATGGTGTGCAATTCCTATAACAATCCCGATTTAAAGATGGTAATACTCCAAGGTAGAACGGAACAAAAGCTGGATTAGCAATTTGATCTGCGGAGCACAACTTCTCTGACCCAATCCTGGATATGTAAGAGGTACTGGAGTTTGTTTCTCCTAGTCATTCTGCGATAGAATGGCTTGACGGACCACAAGAGTAATAGGCATCGATAAACGAACGCACGCATACTCTTGGCTATCAATTGATAGACGAGGGTCAGAATGCAACTAAAGAGAGACAACTCAAAGGAACTTATGATTTTCTGAGTTGTGGATGCATGGTTTAGCATGTCGAACGAATTCCACATGTTTCTTCCGGATAACCCATGCAGAAAAGTAGAACTGGCAGAGTTACAAGGTAGAATTGAGAACCCATCGAGAGCACTCTGATTGTGATCTTTTGGTCAGCGAGGAACATCTGCCATAAGCGGTTCATAGTATTTGGAAGAAAGGAATACCACGAACATCGAGGACTATCGCAAAGGTTACTAATATCCTAAAGGAACTAGCAAACACTATCAACATGAAAGAAAGTAGGGTGGATCTCGGGTTCAAAGACCCAGGAACAGAATGCCTACTAACTAATAACATCACGGGATGCTTTCGAGAATTAAAAGCCAGAATCATCACACTGGGATCACAAAACATTGCTAGATTACTAGGTGACTCCCTAAACACCTAGGGCCATAATAGTAACTCCAACATAATGTCAAGGCAATAGAATACCTCAACTCAACAATTAGTGTGATTGAGCTGGCATAAAGGAGCATCGAAACCAGAGGAAAAGGATTTTGCAAATGCATCAGACTATTTAGAAACCTGGAATAACTCGGACAGCATAACGGCTGTAAATGCTCAGAAAAGATTTGAGACATTCACAAAAATGGTGGCATAACGACTCAGAAGCACAATATCAAGGTTTCGAGATCAACAATTAACATACGGAAGTAGTAGAAACTGAACTCAAGCTTAAATCCAACAATCTTATAAGTCTATGGATTAGTAACGCGTGATCCTGATAGAAAGAAGAGATAGCCCAGCTCTTAATCCCCGCAGGAAAGATAAGATGACTCAGATCAGAAGGCATAAGGTACAAGGAGTAAAAAGAGCCTTACGTTCCATCCCACAATCAATTCCCTTATATAACTAAAGAATTTCTAAACTCAACTTCGACCAGTTTGGCTTGGTAATCCTACAGGCAGTCAAGCTCTGATACCAACGCTGTCAGGACCCCGACTCGATGTCACATCGATCTAGCCGGTAACACCTCATATTACTTTGCGGCCTCACGCACGGTATCCCCACGGGTGTCGCCTTACCTTTGCCCGGGACCGTTTGCGCCTTTTGGCTCACGTATATGATAGTGTCGCTAGCATCCATATGATAAGGAGCCCGGACTGACATGACTAGTCGTAAACCCAAAGTGGCACAGACTTACAGGGACAGGCATCCATGACCCAGCTTCGAACGTGTCGGTCATCAGCAAGTGGGTCCGGGCTGTAGCACTGGGCTAGCAGGACTCCGGTAAACCGGGCTGTAGCGGGCTAACAGGACTCCGGTACTCAAAGCGTGACATTTCCCCGAAGGGACAGACACAGGAACGAAGAAGGACACATGCCGGCCAGCCTAAGTGTTCCGGAGCAGTAGCAAGCTACCATGGCTCAGTGGAAACACTAGGAGACATTTCCCGGTAAGAGAGGCTACTAAAGATAAACAACTAGATGGTCAGATCCCACACATACCAAGCATTTCAATAACATACACATAATATGCTCGATATGTGCAATACAACATGGCATCACAAAATGACTCTACGACTCAAGTATTTATTCATTAGGCTCCGAGGAGCGAGACATTACAAACATGGGTCTCACGACCCAACAATCAGAGCATACAAGTCAAAGCACAAGCGGAAGCTATCATGTCTGAGTACAGACATCTATAAATGAAAAAGGCTGAGAAGCCTGACTATCTATCAGATCCTGCCGAGGGCACAAGATCGTAGCTGAGGTATCAAGCTAAACGTCGAAGTCCAAGCGGAACTACTAGTGAGACTGAAGTCTCTCTGCAAAACATAAAATAGGCAAACGTGAGTACAAATGTACCCAGCAAGACTTACATCAGATCTATCTACATATGCATCATTATCAACAAAGGGGTGGTGGAGTTTGACTGCAGCAAGCCAGCTTTGACTCGGTGGCTAACCTGAACTACGACTGCAATGCAACTTTTTGAGGTGGCGCACACGAGTCCACATATTCACCATATCAATACACCACTATGGATCCGCTCCCGTCTCCCTACGAGAACGCCATCCATAGCACTCACGCTTATCTTGCATATTTTAGAGTATCCACTTTCACTTGTCTATGAACTGATATAAGCAACCCAGAAGTCCTTTTCCGCGGATGCGGCTATTCGAATAGATGATGTTAACCCTGCAGGGGTGTACTTCTTCACACACGCTCTCACCACTTACCGCCGTTTACACGACATGTACTCGGCAACCTTCAAGCGGAAGCCCAACGTGGGTGTCGGCCACGGCCTACCTAAACACTCAAGTCTCTTGTCCAGGTTTATCGCCTATTCGGGTTCCATCCATGAGGAGATCCGGCCGGAGTTTCGCTCACAGCCCCAAACGATGTGAACAGGGTTCCGTGACACCAAACGGGCGCCCGGTTTACCCGGCCACGTGCCTACCGCATCACAGCCCACCCCTACGGTCAGCGCTGCGCACGGCCTCCAGCATACTACAAACACCAGAAACTACTTGCAACTCCTGGACAGAGGACAAGGGTGATCAAGAAGCCGAGAGGGTCCATTGGTTTCGGGCCCAATGCGTGGTAGTAGCTGAATCATGGATCACAAACACAGAACTCAGTTCCTGAGGGCGGCTGCAATGAGACAACCCACCATGTACTCCTACATGGCCTCTCACCGCTACCTTTACCAAAACGTGTTCACACACTTAGCTCACACACAGTAGGACATGTTCACACGCCTCTGATTCATCCCCGATGAATCAGACCTGACTCAACTCTAAGCAGTAGCAGGCATGACAAACAAACATGAATGAGTAGGCACAACAGGGCTCAAACAACTCCTACTCATGCTAGTGGGTTTCATCTATTTACTGTGGCAATGACAGGTCATGCAAAGGATAAAGGGGTTCAGCTACCGCAGCAAGTAACAGAAAAATCGGTGTTGTCCTAATGCATTAAAAGAGAGCAGGAGCGAGAGAGTAGGATTGTATCGGAATGAACAAGGGGGTTTTGCTTGCCTGGCACTTCTGAAGATAACATTGAGTCTTCATCAGTGTCAACGATCACATCATCGGTATCACGTCTATCGAGAGGGGACAAATACCGGCAACACAGAAGGGAACACAATCAATGCAATGCACAATATGATGCATGATCATGACATGGCAATATGAATGTGTTTTGAGCTAATGCAACTAGCAACAGATTAAATGAAGTTGGTTTGAATACAAGATTCAAATTCAAACTCCATATGTGATTATTTAAATGTCATTCACTTCATTTGCTCTAAACAGTAGTGATAAGTTGTTCTAACATGCATGAAAATGGTACAGATGGATTCCTTGAATTTTTCTGATAATTTTTCATATATAAATTATTTAATTTGGAGTTACGGTTAATTTTCTATGAATTTTGGAAGTTTTTAGGCATTTTCTGAAATTTCAGAATTAAGTTAAATCCAGAAAATGAGTTATGACATCAGCACTGCGTCATGCTTGCATCAGCAAGTCAACAGGGCTGCCCCGGGTCAAACCTGACGTGTGGGGTCCACACGTCAGTGACACAGGGACTAATCCCGCGTTGACCCGGGCTTTGACCCACTACGGGGCCCACTGTCAGTGGCTGTGGGGGGTGTTTAGGGCGTCATTAGTGCTAATTAGGCGTGCCACGTCGACTTCGCCGGAGTTCGGCCGGCGACGACCAAAACTGCGGCGAGAGCTCGCCGGACTTGAGCTACAGGCGGCGGCTGGACTCGCGGAGACCACCGGGGCGTAGCCCGTGCTCTTCCGCATCCAACGGAGCAGGAAGGAGCGGACGGGGTGCGCTGTACTCGCCGGAGTCGAGCTCGCGGCGGCGGCCGGAGCTCGGGCAACATCGGAGATGGCGCTATGGTGCATGGGAGGAGGGGCTGGTGGGCGCTACGGCCTCCTGGGAGTTCTCTGAGCACAGCGGTGTGCTCGGATTCGAGCTGTGGTGGCTCTAGCCACGCCGGCGATGAGGCGCGGCGGCGGCGAGCTTCGGGCACGGCAGCGCTAGCGCTAGGGAGCGTGCGGAGCGACGGGAAAAAGGGGCGAACGGCAGAGGAGCTCACCGCGGTTCCGCAGGGTTGGTCAGTGGGCTCGGGGATGTCCTGTCGGCGGCGAATCGAACGGCGACGAGCTTCGGTGGCCGGCGACGGAACGGCGATGGTGGCGGCGTTGCGGGGCTTCCGGAGGGCCGTGGGTCGGTGGGGAGGAAGGAGGGGGTCGAGGCGGAGCTCGCAAGCACAGCGAGGGGTCGAGGGGGAGACGGTGGCTGCGGTGGTGCTCGTCGGTGGCGGCGGGCGCATTCGGTGAGCGAGAGGGAGAGGCGAACAGGGGGGAAGAGGGGCAC
>NC_057797.1:155253919-155261641 GCF_018294505.1 Triticum aestivum | reverse complement strand
TTCGGTGAGCGAGAGGGAGAGGCGAACAGGGGGGGAAGAGGGGCACGGGGAGAGGGGAGCGGTGCAGGGGGTGCGTGGTGTCGTCCGGGGCGTCGCTGGGGAGGCCAGGGAGGAAGCAGGAGGTGGCTAGGGGGGGGAAGCAGGAGGTGGCCGGGGCAGCGTCGGCGAGCGCCACGCCTCGCCTCTGCTCGTCCTCCTGGCAGAGGAGGAAGAGGACAAAGGAGGAGGAGGTGGGCTGGGCCGGCTGGGGGAACTGGGCCGGCTCTGGTAAGCAGGTAAGTGGCCTAGGTGGCCTCTCTCCCCTTTTTTTTCTATTTTGTTTCTCTTTTCTATTTCTGTAGTTTTGTTTCTGATGTAGTTTATAGCCCAAATCATTTTAATAAATCCGGCAAATAATTGTGGCCATTAAATGAATTATTACAGAGGCCCTTAACTATTTTCAGAATTGTTGGAGCATTTAAAAAAATATTAATAGTATTTAAATGCCCCAATTCAAATACAATAAGGATTATTCAAAAATCCATAATGGCCCAAAAATATTGGCATCATTTTTGGTAGAGGTTTTTCACCTTTGTCAAAAATCATGAACATTTTTGAAAGCCATTTGAACTTACTTGAAAGTATTTTAGGTGAACCTAGTGAATTCCTTTAATGCTAGGGTTTGAGCAATCCCCATTTCAAGTTCATTCAAAAGTTAAACATGATGCACACATGAGGCTAGGCTAGAGCAATGCCAGAAGCTAGGGATGTGACAGGTTGTTCTTTCTATTTTTGTTCTATTCTTTCCCATAATTACCTACGCATTATTTGGCACAACCAGAACATTTTAGTTTTATTATTTGAAAACTTTTGTCGTTTGCCTATATTTTAAATTTGTATTTGAATCGTTTTGAACTAACACGAGTTTACCAACAGTAACCTAGGTGACGTGGCATCATTAGCGCAGGGTTAGTGTAGCTTGATTACCCGGGCGTCACAATTCTCCTCCACTACAAGAAATCTCGTCCCGAGATTTAAGCGGTGGAGTAAGGGGGGGGGGAAGGTGCTGGTAGCGAAAAACCTAACGAGTCTTCTCGGTTTTGGCTGCCCTTTCAATGAGGTTGATCCCTTTCGTTGATGTCTTCGTTTCTCTGCTTCAAGTCACCATGATCAAGTCGCCATCCTTTCTTCAGGATCTCCAGCGTCCTACGAACGCAGCCAGGGGGAATTACTCTGGAAGAACGCACCTCCACAAAGCTGGGTATCGAATGGTGAACTCAATGGGAAATACACGAGGTACCCCACGAGTTGTATTTCAGTGAATCTGTTGAGTGCAATATATGATGGTACCAAGGTTTCAAATGGGTAGGCAATCATTCGATGCCTAGACAGAAGCTGGAATGGGGGCTTGAACAACGAGAATAACATGGTGTTTGATTCCAGGATGAATAATGGTATAGAATTTAGCTCGCCAATCACATACGAAGCCAGATGCAAAGGATACATTTGAATCCGGGTTGTAAAGAAGAGCCAGGTTTCGATCCAGTGGACCTGTGGGTTATGGGCCCACCATATGGGTTGAAAGTAGGAAGGGTGGTGACATCTTACACAGCTGCGACAGGGAGGCATGTCAGTGAATAGCTTGTCAGCTATGCCGGCAACAATGTCGGTACCAAGGACGGGGAACGAAGAGAGCCATTTTCCTACTTGTTGAATGAGGCGAAACAATTGGCAAAGTTCTCGACCATTGGTAGTTGCCGGAATGTCATCAGTCAAAAGTATCGGGGTCTTTCTGACAGAATTGTACACTGAGGTGTTTACAAAAGCAGGAGAATATTATTGCTTAGATCATATAGATCACAAGAAAGGTTAAACAAAACAATGGAAAGGAAAATGTGATCATCAGATTAAACAGAACAATGGAAAGGAAAATGTGTTTAAACACATATTCCAGGGGTATATCCTTCCCAAGGACAAGCAGATGATATCCATGACAGGATGGAAGGTAGAAAACCATTTAGGTAAGGGGAGAAAAATTTCATGACATTACCCATACCATGGTGTTTGGATAATTGATAAAGAGAATTTAGCATTGTGCTTCGAATGTTCTTGGTGATGAATGGAGTACCACAGACATGCTTCAGGTAGCAATGATATGGTGTTTCAATCAAGGGCCAGACTTTGGATATAGGAAGGTTCCATCAGGAACATCTTATAGGATAACTCCTACAATTTCCTTATGGAAGAATGGCTAACCTTACTGAAAGGAGGGAGTATTATAACAATGGGTTCCCCAGCCAGGTGTGCTAGGCATGACATCATCTTACCATGTCCTGTAAAGACCAATGTTATAACTCTTGGAAATATGTCCCAATCACCATATCTGACCGAGATTCAGATCCGATTGGTGCCAGGATGCCTCGGACTCAGGATGCCTGAGAAGAAAGGTGCAACACAAATTGTCGAGATGACATTGTAAGATTCTCGGGAATTATAATATGGAATCGAGTTCCGAAACAAGAGTTCGTCATTAAACCAAGGAGAGGAAGAGGAGGTGGCTGATGGACTCAGCGAAAATTCATCCAGATTTGCAAACAGGTGGATTTCCACAATTATGGAGATAACATTTGTCAGATGAAATGATATAAGGGGATATGCTCGAGGAAAACATACCCAATTTAAACATTGGTTGAAAGGTGCACCCGAAATATGGGTTGGGTTGCATGACCAATGTCATAATGGTGATTTAATAATCAATAGTCTAAGAATGAACAGCCGACCATTAACTTCAAAGCAACAAGGTTGCTAGAAGTGCAAGATCCAAACAGCACCGTTCACTTGTTGGTACCCCGGTTGGAATCCACACGAGGACCATGATAGAATGGTGATGGTGAGAAGTATCACTATACCAAGAATTCTTAAGAGGTGGTGAAATTCCCACGACATTCTTGACATAAAAGGCGGTAATTCTCCAAGGTAAAGAAGAACAATGCTGGGTAGCAAGGAACTCAAGGTATAACACAAAACACGAACAAGTTTGTGTTGAACGGAAGGAAATAAAGTGTCAAAGATGACACAATTCATCGGGGCAAGGATGGTATTTCTCATCATGAACTCAATTGATATCCTGGAAGAGCTCATAAGGTTGATGATGATCACGACACATTTGTCGATAGATTTCATGAAGATGTAATCAATCAGCGACGACATCAAGTCAAAGGAATGATGAAGCGGAAGGTTATTGGAACCATGGGTAGGACACAAACTTGATATCAAGCTTGTTGTCCAAGGCGAACTGATATGACGAGGAAGATCGACGTAAGCTTAGCTCATCATGGAAAGTTGTGATCCAGGATTACGGACCAGGTAGCACAGTTAAAGCTAAGCATGATAATGATATAGCCGAACAGGCTAGGAATGACAAGAAGGAATATTAAACTCATAAGCAACGAAAATTACTTAGGGTTATCGAACCAAAATGTGGAATCAGTGTTCTCGATTGACGACAACCCAGAACCCGAGAAAATTGGAATCAGTGAGAAATAATAGTTGATGAAGAACCCATAATAAGTTATGCAGTTCCATGATATTCTTGAGATACCAGAGTTTAATACTCAACAGTAGAGCAAAGTAAAGGTTGGACAGGTGCAATGATCTGCAGAAGACAAGTACTTCAACTTGTCCAAGAAACGGTATTTAAAAGGAGAACATGGCCGGAACCACGATTGCAAGAGGCCGAATCCCAGATATAAGAACTTATACCAAAGAGGGTTTAAGAGGAGCACCCATGATAAGATTAGCATCGTGTCCATGGGCATGAACGCAAGGTTCAAGGTTGACTCCCACTTCTCCAAGGCATAACCTTTCATCCACTTCTCGCATTCCATTAAGTTGAAGTGTTGAAATTTTATCTGGCGAAGCACCAGAAGAGTATGACTCGTGAAAACTTTCGGGTTCACACGGTCTAGAGAAAGCATATGTTCAACCCTTAGTGGCTTCTTAGAAACATATACCACAAGTTTCAAGAGTAAATAACACAAGCCCGAAAGCAGAGTATGGTTGGCCAAGCGGAGGATACAACTTAACAAAGGCATTAGGTATCAGGGGAAGAACTCACAAAGTGATCAAATGTGAAGGACACTGTCGGATAATAATCCAACAGTGGATATGGCGATCCACAATGGGGCTGATATGAGTATCGATACCCAATAAGAGGAAGAAAGATTGCAAATGCATCGGTTTATAGAACAGCTGAATAGTTCAACGCTTAATTAGCAAAGTAATTATGATTTTCAAATCAAGGGATCAGGAGCAAATGCTCTGATCAAGAATGGATAAGCTGAATAGAATTAGGGATACAATCAACGACAATTGGACTGGTCGAGAACCAATTCTAGTTAAAAGAATGGCAGCTCAGCCGGAAAGCTAATTTATAAGGATCAGTGATGATTGCGCGTATTCGCAAACATATTGAGTCACTAGACCCAAAATGATAATGACAAGGAATGTCAATAAGACTACGAGACTTATGGGATTAACCATAATGCGAGCAAGCAAGAATTTCAAGAGCCAAAGGCTCCAGAGGATTTTCGGAAGATCGAATAGTATTTTGAAGACTTTTGTGAAACTCATGAACAACTGGGGATGAGCGGATACTCGATAAGTGCAATAATTAACCGTAGGGGTATTCAGGTGACAAAGAACAGCAAGGCAGTAAGCTCAAAGGATTATCGAAACAACGACGAGTTTTTCAGGTTATCTTGTAATAACAAGACCAACTGGGGATGAATGTAAGAATAACAACTGCAAGTAGTTATCCATAAGGGTTTGCGGTGGAAGGGGAATTGCAAACGCGATGAACACAAGTTCTCGGGTTAATAGCGGAGAGTATCTTCAGGGTCTTCTGGTGCAGTAGACGATCATCAGTAACAAGGGTCTCTCCGGGTGAAAGAGATAACGAGATCCTATTGTTAGATTTAGTAAACTTCATTTAACCCGAATAGAGGAGAGATTAGAGTCCCAGAGTAAAGGTCGAGGAGTAAAAGATCCTACTACCACCCAATGGCGACGTGTGCCCATAAGACACACAGCCATGTTAGTAAAAGTTTTGCAATGTCTAGACTCGACTTCGGCCAAGGAGTTGGAAGGGGGATTCCTACAGGCAGTCGGCTCTGATACCAACTTGTGACGCCCCCGATTCAATCATACACTAATCATGCACGCAAATGTGTACGATCAAGATCAGGGACTCACGGGAAGATATCACAACACAACTCTAAAACTTAAATAAGTCATACAAGCATCATAATACAAGCCAGGGGCCTCGAGGGCTCGAATACAAGTGCTCGATCATAGACGAGTCAGCGGAAGCAACAAAAACTGCGTGCAGACATAAGTTAAACAAGTTTGCCTTAAGAAGGCTAGCACAAACTGGGATACAGATCGAAAGAGGCGCAGGCCTCCTGCCTGGGGGTCCTCCTAAACTACTCCTGGTCGTCGTCAGCGGGCTGCACGTAGTAGTAGGCACCTCCGGTGTAGTAGTCGTCATCGACGGTGGCGTCTGGCTCCTGGGCTCCATCGTCTGGTTGCAGCAATCGAGTAGAGATAGGGGGAAAAAGGGGGGGAACAATGCAACCGTGAGTACTCATCCAAAGTACTCGCAAGCAAGGAGCTACACTACATATGCATGGATATATGTGTAAAGGGCCATATCAGTGGACTGAACTGCAGAATGCCAGAATAAGAGGGGGATAGCTAGTCTTATCGAAGACTACGCTTCTGGTCACCTCCGTCTTGCAACAGGTAGAAGAGGGTAGGTTGAAGTCCTCCAAGCAACATCACATAGCAATAAACCTACCCGGCGATCCCCTCCTCAATGCCCTGAGAGAGAGCGACCCCCGGTTGTATCTGGCACTTGGAAGGGTGTGTTTTATTAAGTATCCGGTTCTAGTTGTCATAAGGTCAAGGTACAACTCCAAGTCGTCCTGTTACCGAAGATCACGGCTATTCGAATAGATTAAACTTCCCTGCAGGGGTGCACCAACTTACCCAGCACGCTTGATCCCATTTGGCCGGACACACTTTCCTGGGTCATGCCCGGCCGCGGAAGATCAACACGTCGCAGCCCCACCTAGGCTCAACAGAGAGGTCAGCACGCCGGTCTAAACCTAAGCGCGCAGGGGTCTGGGCCCATCGCCCTGAGCACACCTGCACGTTGCGTACGCGGCCGGAAGCAGACCTAGCCTAGTGGCGTTCCAGTCCAATCCGGCGTGCGCCGCTCAATCGCTGGCATCACGAAGTGCTTCGGCTGATACCACGACGCCGGGATACCCATAACTACTCCCACGTAGATGGTTAGTGCGTATAGGCTCGTAGCCAACTCAGATCAAATACCAAGATCTCGTTAAGCGTGTTAAGTATCCGCGAACGCCGAACAGGGCCAGGCCCACCTCTCACCTAGGCGGTCTCAACCTGCCCTGCCGCTCCGCCTCAAAGATCCACTCGCGGGTGCTCCACCAGCCGACCCGACTTTAGTCTCCACATGTATCATGTATAAATTATATAGTATATACCCGTGATCACCTCCCGAGTGATCACGGCCCGATAGTATAGCACGGCAGACGGACAAGAATGTAGGGCCACAGATGAATATTCTAGCATCCTATACTAAGCATATAGGATTGCAGGTAAAGGTAACAACAGTAGTATCAAGGACGGGCTATGCATCAGGATAGGTATAACAGAAAGCAGTAACATGCTACACTACTCTAATGCAAGCAGTATAGAGTAGAATAGGCGATATCTGGTGATCAAGGGGGGGCTTGCCTGGTTGCTCTGGCAAGAGAGAGGGGTCGTCAACTCCGTAGTCGAACTGGGCCGCAGCAGCGTCGGTCTCGTAGTCTACCGGAGAGAAGAGGGGAAGAAACAATGAATACCATGTAAACAGATGCATATCGATGCATGACAAGACAAGTAACGATGCTAGGCGTGCCCTAGCGTGGTATGAGGTGGTACCGGTTAAGGGGGGAAAACATCCGGGAAAGTATTCTCGGTGTTTCGCGTTTTCGGGCAGAGGAGCCGGAGGGGGAAAGTTGCAAGTTCGATAGGTTAGGGGGGTGTGGCGGATGAACGAACTGCGTATCCGGATTCGTCTCGTCGTTCTAAGCAACTTTCATGTTGAAAATATTTTAATCCGAGTTACGGATTAAAAGATATGATTTTCTAAAGATTTTATTAATTTCTAGAATTTAATTAATTATCTAATCCAACATTATTTAGAATAGTAAATGCTGACGTCAGCATGACATCAGGGTGATGTCAGCAGTCAACGTTGACCATTGACCTGGTCAACCTGACGGGTGGGTCCAGTGGGACCCACCTGTCATACTCTGTTAGTTTATTAACAGCAGTTAATTAGGTTAATTAGTCATTAGGTTAATTAACCTTAATTAGTTAATTTAATCAAAATTAATTAAGTTAATTATTAGCTAATTAATTAATCAATTTTATTATTAATTATTTATTTATTATATATATATATTTATTTATTTAAATTCCTTTTTTTATAAACGTTCTGGGGAGGGGCCCACTGTCATAGGCCCCAAGGGGCTGGTGGATCGGGCGTTCGGGTGCGGGCGTGCGCCCGAGGGGTGTAGCGGGCGACGGGCGCCGTGTGCAGGGGGGCAGGCGCCACTCGAGCGGGCGCATGCCCGAGGGCGCTGGGCGCGCGCGGCGCACGCCGGC
>NC_057797.1:155211580-155253103 GCF_018294505.1 Triticum aestivum | reverse complement strand
GCGGGATCAGGGGGCGACGGGGTCGCGCGGTTTGTTTCCCCCCTCCCGATCCAGATCTGGATGGGGGGGCGAAGGGAGAACGACGTGGGGAGGGGAGTGGAAGCGAGTGGGGGGTGCGGGCTAGGGTTCGGTTCAGTGGGGGGGTCGGGGTGACCTAGTAGGGCGCCGGGGTGGGCCGGCCTTGTCGGCCTGATTGGCCCAGAGGCCAGCTGGGCCGAGGCCCAGATGGGGGGGTTGTTCTTTCTATTTTTGTTCTATTCTTTCCCTTTTTCTTATCTTCTTTTCTTTTCTGTGTTAATTTTATATTTCAAATAGCTTAGTTTGATAAAATACATTAGTTGTACCAAAATTAGTATTAACAAATATGCCACCACCACAATTAACTTGGCACATAAAATAAAATAGTTTGTAAGTGTTTAATATTTTAAAATCATTTAACTAATTGTTTTTGCTACTATTTTATTCATTTTGAGTATTTACATATTTTATACAAGTGTGGTTTCTCCACCATAATTACCTACGCATTATTTGGCACAACCAGAACATTTTAGTTTTATTATTTGAAACCTTTTTTTGTTTGCCTATATTTTAAATTTGAATTTGAATCGTTTTGAACTAACACGAGTTTACCAACAGTAACCTAGGTGACGTGGCATCATTAGCGCAGGGTTACTGTAGCTTGATTACCCGGGCGTCACAATCATCGTATAGCATAATCCTACCCGGTGATCTTCCCCTCGTCGCCCTATGAGAGAGCGATCACCGGTTGTATCTGGCACTTGGAAGGGTGTGTTTTATTAAGTATCCGGTTCTAGTTGTCATAAGGCCAAGGAACAACTCCGGGTCGTCCTTTTACCGAGGGAAACGGCTATTCGAATAAATCAACTTCCCTGTAGGGGTATACCACATTTCCCAACACGCTCGATCCCCTTTGTCCGGACACACTTTCCTGGGTCATGCCCGGCCTTGGAAGATCAACACGTCGTAGCCCTACCTAGGCACAACAGAGAGGTCAGCACGCCGGTCTAAATCCTATGGTGCAGGGGTCTGGGCCCATCACCCATTGCACACCTGCATGTTGCGTACGCGGCCAGCGAGCAGACCTAGCATCCCTTATACAAGAGCGGGCGTTCCAGTCCAACCCGGCGCGTCGCTCAGTCGCTGACGCCAAGAAGGCTTCGGCTGATACCATGACGTCGAGCGCCCATAACTGTTCCCGCGTAGTTGGTTAGTGCGTATAGGCCAGTGGCCAGACTTCGATCAAATACCCAAATCTTGTTAAGCATGTTATTTGAAATAATCGCGGACGCCGACCAGGGCCAGGCCCACCTCTCTCCTAGGCGGTCTCAACCTACCCTATCGCTCTGCCACAAAGATCCATTCAGAGGACCGTTAGGACAAACATCCTTTCGGACCCAACCCATAAATCACCCGCGGGTACTCTACGAGCCGACCCGACTTTAGTCATCACAAGTATCATATAATATGTATATAAGTATACACCCGTGATCACCTCCCGAGTGATCACGGCCCGGTATAGCATGGCAGACAGACAAGAATGTAGGGCCACTGATGATAAACTAGACTCCTATACTAGGCATTTAGGATTACAAGTAAGGTATCAATAACTGTAGCAACAATGACAGGCTATGCATCAGGATAGGATTAACGGAAAGCAGTAATATGCTACACTACTCTAATGCAAGAAGTAGAGATAAGAATAGGTGATATCTGGTGATCAAGGGGGGGGGGGCTTGCCTGGTTGCTCTGGCAAGGATGGGTCATCTTCGATGTAGTCGAACACACGGACATCGGCAGCGGTCTTGGAGTCTACCTGAAAGGAATAACGGAGGGGGGAACACAATAAAAAAACAGAGCAATCAAATGTAACACAAAGCAAGACGCGGCAATACGTTGTGCTAGGGGTGACCTAACATAGGGATAGGCAATACCGGTGAAGGGGGGACATCCAGGAAAGTATTCGCGGTGTTTCGCGTTTTCGTGCAGATGAACCGGAGGGGGAAAGTTGCGTGTTCGCTATGCTCGGGATGTGTGGCGGGCGAACTGCGTATTCGGATTCGTCTCGTCTTTCTGAGCAACTTTCATGTACAAAGTTTTTCCATCCGAGTTACGGTTTATTTTATATGATTTTTCAAAGTTTTATTCATTTTCTAATATTATTATTAATTCAAAATTAATAGGAAAATGCTATGGGTACCCAGCTATGCGTACACAGAAGTGTACACAAAGGATGACATGTGGGCTAGGGGGACCCAGTTGACCAGTCAATGTTTGACTGGTCAACAAGGGGTGGGGCCCTCCTGTCATACACTCATTAGTTTCTCATCTAGTTAATTAGGTAATTAAGTTAATTAGGTTAAATTAAACCAAATTAATTAAGTTTATCAATTAATATATATTTTTAACACCTTTTCTTTTCTATTCTTTTTATTTACAGGGGCGGGCCCCACTGGTCGGTGGCCTAGGCCGACCGGGGCGGTTAACGGAGCGAACGGGCATGGGAGCCCGCGTGTGCGCCCGAGGCCACTGGGAGGGCGACGGCCACGGCCACGAGCTAGAGCCGCGCGGCGAGGTGGCTGGCGAGGGTGGTCGCCGGCGGTGGCATGGCTCCGGTGGGCGGCATCGGAGGTGAGGCGGGGCGCGGGGAGTAGGAGGGCACGAGGCGAGGCGTGCCCGTCGGGGCAGACCCGGGCGACGGCCGCGGCCGTTTCTGGATGCGAGGGCGCCGGTGCGGCACGGCACGGCCAGGTGGTGCGGCCGGCGGCCTCGGCCGGCCGGAGCAGGCATGACGGGGAGGAGGGGACTAGGCGGCGGGGCAACGAGCAGCCGAGGCGGGCGAGCTGCAGCAGCAAGCTGCAGTGGTGGAGCGCCGGGCTTCAGCGGGGCTAGAACAGCGGTGAGCGGCGCGCGGGAGGGCAGTAGCCGTGGGCAAGGTGGGGCATGGCTGGGTGAGGCGCGACAGGCTAGCGGCTGCCGGGCGCGCTGAACGGCACGTGTGCAGCCTGGGAGCGAATGGAGTGCGGCAGGCGCGAGCGACGTCGGTAGTAGCACAGGAAGCGGCGGAGCCGAGGCAGCGGCAGGTGGCGATGCGAGCGGGGTTAGGTTGCGGCCTGGCACGGTGGTTGCGGTGGTGGGTGCGGACGGTGGCAAGGCGAAGCAATGGCGAGCAGCAGAGGGCGGTAGCGGTCTGCGGCGGTCACGCGCGACGCAAGGGGCATGGCTGCAGGTGAGAGGCTGCGCAGGTGGGCGCGGTGATGCAGCTATAGGTGCGAGGGCAACCGAACACCGGCCACGGCGACCTACGGCAATGAATCGAGCACGGGTTGTGTGGGGGGAAAAGGGGATTTGGCACAAAGCTCACTGAGGAGCTCGGTGACGTGCTCGGGGAGGCCGGGAAGGTGCCGGAGAAGCGGAACGACGCGTCGAACAGCGGCGAACGGAGGTTGAAGATGGGCTCGATCCTGACGTTGTGGTGGTGCATCGCTCGATTGAAGCCTTGTAGAAGATGTAGTCGATGTCGGTGGTCCTCGGGGACAAGCTCTCATGGCGCGGGGACATCAGAGAGGACGTGGGCGACGAACGCTATGGCGGCGGTGGCTCGGTTGCTTGCTGGAGGAGAAGAAACAGTGCGAGGAGGGGACGGAAGGGGCATAGGGTTTGCCATGGGTTGTGAGGAGGGACTAGTAGGAACCGGTGAGGGAGGAGGTTGCCGCGGGATGCTCTGCACGTGGCCATCAGGCGACGTGTGCGGCCATGGCGTGCTCGGCCTTCACTGTAGCGGAAGGAGGAAGATAAAGCCAAGGGTGGCGGGTTGGGCCACACTGTTGCCCTTAGAGGCCCAAGTGCACCGTCAGTTTCATCCTGCCTCCTTTTATCTTTCTGCTTTAATATTTTGATATTGTTTTCTACTTAAATCCCATAGCAAATGAATTTAGGCCAATCTTGAAATTTGGAGCATAATTAGTGGGCAATATTTTGAGACAATATATAAAGTCTTCAAGTGGTTTGAAAAAAACATAAACATTTGTTTATATTTAAAAGCCCATAATAGTTGTCGTTTGGCCACTTTAATATTTTGCTAAGGATTAATTAGTGAGTCAAACGAAGTTAGTTTCCACATAACAAATGATCAGGGTTATTTGTAGAACTAATCGAACATTTTAGTTTTACAGTTTGAGGAAATTAATAATTCGACTTGTCTTGTTTTTTATTTGAATTTGAGGTCGGTTTGGAACAAAGTGATAATTAGCAAAATTTAATTATGATGACGAGGCACCATTAACAGGAGTTTACTGTAGCATGACACCCAGGGTGTTACAGGCGCGCCCAGGGGGTAGGGAGCACCCCCACCCTCGTGGTGGCCTCGTGACTCCACTGGTCCATCTTTGGTACTCCATGGGCTTCTTCTGGTCCAAAAATAATCTTTGTGAAATTTCAGGTTAATAGGACTACGTTTGGTTTTCCTTTTCTGCGATACTCAAAAACAAGGAAAAAACAAAAATTGGCACTGGGCTCTAGGTTAATAGGTTAGTCCCAAAAATCATATAAAATAGCATATAAATGCATACAAAACATCCAAGGTTGATAATATAATAGCATTGAACAATCAAAAATTATAGATACGTTGGAGACATATCAAGCATCCCCAAGCTTAATTCCTTCTCGTCCTCGAGTAGGTAAATGATAAAAACAGAATTTTTGATGTGGAATGCTACCTGACATATTTATCCATGTAATTCTATTTATTGTGGCAAGAATATTCAGATCCGAAAGATTCAAGACAAAACTTTAATATTGACATAAAAATAATAATACTTCAAGCATACTATCAAAGTAATCATGTCTTCTCAAATAACATGGCCAAAGAAAGCTATCTCTACAAAATCATATAGTCTGGCTATACTCTATCTTCATCACACAAAATATTTAGATCATGCACAACCCCGATGACAAGCTAAGCAATTGTTTCATACTTTTGATGTTCTCAAACTTTTTCAATCTTCACGCAATACATGAGCGTGAGCCATGGACATAGCACTATAGGTGGAATAGAATGGTGGTTGTGGAGAAGACAAAAAGGAGAAGATAGTCTCACATCAACTAGGCGTATCAACGGGCTTTGGAGATGCCCATCAATAGATATCAATGTGACTGAGTAGGGATTGCCATGCAACGGATGCACTAGAGCTATAAGTGTATGAAAGCTCAAAAAGAAACTAAGTGGGTGTGCATCCAACTTGCTTGCTCAAGAAGACCTAGGGCATTTTGAGGAAGCCCATCATTGGAATATACAAGCCAAGTTCTGTAATAAAAAATTCCCACTAGTATATGAAAGTAAAAAAAGAGGAGACTCTCTATCATGAAGATCATGGTGCTACTATGAAGCACAAGTGTGGAAAAAGGATAGTAGCATTGCCCCTTCTCTCTTTTTCTCTCATTTTTTGTTTTTTTTTGTTTTTTGGGCCTTCGCTCTTTTTTTATGGCCATTTTTCTCCTTTTTTTATTTTTCGTCCGGAGTCTCATCCCGACCTGTGGGGGAATCATAGTCTCCATCATCCTTTCCTCACATGGGACAATGCTCTAATAATGATGATCATCACACTTTTATTTACTTACAACTCAAGAATTACAACTCGATACTTAGAACAAAATATGACTCGATGTGAATGCCTCCAGCGGTGCACCGGGATGTGCAATGAATCAAGAGTGACATGTATGAAATAATTATGAATGGTGGCTTTGCCACAAATACGATGTCAACTACATGATCATGCAAAGCAATATGACAATGATGAAGCGTGTCGTAATAAACGGAACGGTGGAAAGTTACATGGCAATATATCTCAGAATGGCTATGGAAATGCCATAATAGGTAGGTATGGTGGCTGTTTTGAGGAAGGTAGATGGTGGGTGTATGATACCGGTGAAAGGTGCATGGTATTAGAGAGGCTAGCAATGGTGGAAGGGTGAGAGTGCGTATAATCCATGGACTCAACATTAGTCATAAAGAACTCACATACTTATTGCAAATATCAATTAGTTATCAAAACAAAGTACTATGTGCATGCTCCTAGGGGGATAGATTGGTAGGAAAAGACCATCGCTCTCCTCGACCGCCACTCATAAGGAAGACAATCAATAAATAAACCATGCTCCGACTTCATCACATAACGGTTCACCATACGTGCATGCTATGGGAATCACAAACTTTAACACAAGTATCTCTCAAATTCACAACTACTCAACTAGCATGACTCTAATATCACCATATTCATATCTCAAAACAATCATCAAGTATCAAACTTCTCATAGTATTCAATGCACTCTATATGGAAGTTTTAATTATACCCAACTTGGATGCCCATCGTATTAGGACTAGTTTTATAACCAAAGAAAATTACCATGCTGCTTAGGACTCTCAAAATTATATAAGTTAAGCATGAGAGTTCATCTATTTCTTCAAAATAAAACCACCACCGTGCTCTAAAAGGATATAAGTGAAGCACTAGAGCAAATGACAAACTACTCTAAAAGATATAAGTGAAGACTCTCTAACATTTAAGAATTTCAGATATTGGTATTTTATTCAAACAGCAAGCAAAACTAAAGAAAATAAAATGATGCTCCAACCAAAACACATATCATGTGGTGAATAAAAATATAGCTCCAAGTAAAGTTACGGATGAATGAAGACGAAAGAGGGGATGCCATCCGGGGCATCCCCAAGCTTAGGCTCTTGGTTGTCCTTGAATATTACCTTGGGGTGACTTGGGAATCCCCAAGCTTAGGCTCTTGCCACTCCTTATTCCATAGTCCACCGAATCTTTACCCAAAACTTGAAAACTTCACAACACAAAACTTAATAGAAAACTCGTGAGCTCTGTTAGTATAAGAAAATAAATAACCACTTAGGTACTGTTGTGAACTCATTATAAATTCATATTGGTGTAATATCTTCTGTATTCCAACTTCTCTATGGTTCATACCCTCTGATACTACTCATAGATTCATCAAAATAAGCAAACAACACAATGAAAACAGAATCTGTGAAAAACAGAACAGTCTGTAGCAATCTAGAGGTTTCGAATACTTATGTCACTTCAAAAATTCCGAAATAAATTGGTGGACCTGGAGAATTTGTCTATTAATCATCTGCAAAAAGAATCAACCTAAACTCACTCTCCAGTAAAAAAATGGCACCTAATCTCGTGAGCGCAAAAGTTTCTGTTTTTTACAGGAAGATCGCAAAGACTTCACCCATGTCTTCCCAAAGGTTCTACTTGGCACAAACACTAATTAAAACGTAAAACCACATCTAAACAGAGGCTAGATGAATTATTTGTTACTAAACACGAGGAAAAAGCAAGGAAAAAATAAAATTGGGTTGCCTCCCAACAAGCGCTATCGTTTAACGCCCCTAGCTAGGCATGATGATTTCAATGATGCTCACATAAAAGATAAGAATTGAAACATAAACAGAGCATCATGAAGAATGTGACTAGCACATTTAAGTCTAACCATCTTCCTATGCATAGGGATTTTGTGATTGATAACCCACAAGTATAGGGGATCGCAACAGCTTTTGAGGGTAGAGTATTCAACCCAAATTTATTTATTCGACACAAGGGGAGCCAAAGAATATTCTCAAGTATTAGCAGCTGAGTTGACAATTCAACCACACCTGGAAAACTTAATATCTGCAGCAAAGTATTTAGTAGCAAAGTAATATGATAGTAGTGGTAACGGTGGCAAATGTAATGGTAGCAATTTTGTAGTGATTGTAATAGTGGCAACGGAAAAGTAAATAAGCAAAGATCAATATGTGAAAAGCTCGTAGGCAATGGACAGTGGTGGATAATTATGTCGGATGCGATCCCTCATACAATGGTTATAACATAGGGTGACACAGAACTAGCTCCGGTTCATCAATGTAATGTAGGCATGTTTCCGAATATAGTCATACGTGCTTATGGAAAAGAACTTGCATGACATATTTTGTCCTACCCTCCCGTGGCAACGGAGTCCTATTGGAAACTAAGGGATATTAAGGCCTCCTTTTAATAGAGTACCGGACCAAAGCATTAACACATAGTGAATACATGAACTCCTCAAACTACGGTCATCACTGGTAAGTATCCCGATTATTGTCACTTCGGGGTTAACGGATCATAACACATGATAGGTGACTATAGACTTGCAAGATAGGATCAAGAACTCACATATATTCATGAAAACATAATAGGTTCAGATCTGAAATCATGGAACTCAAGCCCTAGTGACAAGCATTAAGCATAGCAAAGTCATAGCAACATCAATCTCAGAACATAATGGATACTAGGGCTCAAACCCTAACAAAACTAAGTCGATTACATGATAAATCTCATCCAACCCATCACCGTCCAGCAAGCCTACGATGGAATTATTCACGCACGGCGGTGAGCATCATGAAATTGGTGATGGTGGAAGGTTGATGATGGCGATGGTGACGGATCCCCCTCTCCGGAGCCCCGAACGGACTCCAGATCAACCCTCCTGAGAGAGATTAGGGCTTGGCAGTGGCTCCGTATCGTAAAACGCGATGAATCCTTCTCTCCAATTTTTTTCTCCCCGAACATGAATATATGGAGTTGGAGTTGAGGTCGGTGGAGCACCAGGGTGCCCATGAGGCAGGGGGCGCGCCCAGGAGGGTAGGCGTGCCCCCACCCTCATGGACAGGGTGTGGGCCCCCTGGCCTTGATTCTTTCGCCAATATTTTTTATATATTCCAAAAATATTCTCCGTTGATTTTCAGGTCATTCTGAGAACTTTTATTTCTGCACAAAAATAACACCATGGCAATTCTGCTGAAAACAGCGCTTGTCCGGGTTAGTTCCATTCAAATCATGCAAGTTAGAGTCTCAAACAAGGGCAGAAGTGTTTGTAAAAGTAGATACGTTGGAGACGTATCAACTCCCCCAAGCTTAAACCTTTCCTTGTCCTCAAGCAATTCAGTTGATAAACTGAAAGTGATAAAGAAAAACTTTTACAAACTCTATTTGCTCTTGTTGTTGTAAATATGTAAAGCCAGCATTCAAGTTTTCAGCAAAGATTATGAACTAACCATATTCACAATAACATTTAGGTCTCATGTTTACTCATATCAATGGCATAATCAACTAGCGAGCAATAATAATAAATCTCGGATGACAACACTTTCTCAAAACAATCATAATATGATATAACAAGATGGTATCTCGCTAGCCCTTTCTGAGACTGCAAAACATAAATGTAGAGCACCCCTGAAGATCAAGGGCTCACTGGAAATTGTAATTCATGGTAAAAGAGATCCAGTCACAGTCATACTCAATGTAAACTAATAATAATACATGCAAATGACAGCGGTGCTCTCCAACTGGTGCTTTTTAATAAGAGGATGATGACTCAACATAAAAGTAAATAGATAAGCCCTTCACAGAGGGAAGCAGGGATTTGTAGAGGTGCCAGAGCTCGGTTTTTCAAATAGAGATGAATAATATTTTGAGCGGTATACTTTCATTGTCAACATAACAACCAAGAGATCTCGATATCTTCCATGCTACACATATTATAGGCGGTTCCCAAGCAGAATGGTAAAGTTTATACTCCCCCACCACCAACAAGCATCAATCCATGGCTTGCCCGAAACAACGGGTGACTCCAACTAACAACAATCCTAGGGGAGTTTTGTTTGCAATTATTTTGATTTGATTTGAGCATGGGACTGGGCATCCCGGTGACCAGCCATTTTCTCATGAGTGAGGAGCGGAGTCCACTCCTCTTAAGAATAACCCGCCTAGCATGGAAGATATAGACAGCCCTAGTTGATACATGAGCTATTCGAGCATACAAAACAGAATTTCATTTGAAGGTTTAGAGTTTGGCACATACAAATTTACTTAGAACGGCCTTTCACTCGCACGACCGAACGGTGTGGATAATAATAATAGTGCACGTGCATTGGACTAAGCTGGAATCTGCAAGCATTCAATACAAGGGAGAAGACAAGGTAATATGGGCTCTTGGTTAAATCAACAATAATGCATATGAGAGCCACTCAACATTTTCATCATGGTCTTCTCCTCTCAACCCCCAAAGAATAAGAAAAGAAATAAAACTATTTACACGGGGAAGCTCCCAACAAGCAAAAGAAGAGCAAGAAATATTTTTGGGTTTTCTTTTAAGTACTACTACTACAGGCATGGAAAGTAAACTAGCTAAAAGCTACAACTAATTTTTTTGGTTTTTCTTAAGGTTTTTCAAACACACAAGAGGAAGGCTTAGAAAAGAAAATAAACTAGCATGGATAGTACATTGAAAAAGTATGAGCACCGACAACTAGAATGAGTGTGTGAACATGAATGTAATGTCAGTGAGAAATGCGTACTCCCCCAAGCTTAGGATTTTGGCCTAAGTTGGTCTATGGCCACGGCTGGCCATGTGGAAATCCAAAGTTGTAGCTGGGGTCGTACTGAGATGCAGCGTCTACTGCCTGATGAGCAGCAGCTTGGAGGCAAGCTGCCTCCGTCCTCCTCTCGTACTCGTTCGCCTCCTCCCTGGTTATAACATATCTCCCTTTTGTCTGAAAGTCAAAGAAAGTAGGAGCACGGAGAGCAACATGGACGGTGCACCGTCTATCAAAGATTAGTCGGTAGTGGAGGAACTGATCGTTCCCCTCAACAAACTGATGATGAACCATAGCATTATAATCTAAATAAGCAGGAGGCAATTCAATATCATTCTCATGTATGGGTATCTCAAGAAAATTAGCTAAACGGGTTGCATAAATTCCGTTGAACAAGTCTCCAATTATACTGTTATTATGCAACCTACGTGCAACAATGGCCCCCAAGTTGTATTCTTTATCTCCTAAGACAGCACTCTTGAGTAAACTAAGATCTGGAACACACATATGACATGCCTCATCCTTACCATTTATGCATCTACCTATAAAGAGAGCAAAATAATGTATGGCGGGAAAATGAATGCTCCCTATGGTAGTTTGTGTTATTTATCTAGATTCCCCCACAGTGATACTAGCAAGAAATTCTTTAAATTCAGATTTGCGAGGTTCACTAACACTACCCCACTGCGGGAGTTTACAAGCAGTATTAAAATCTTCTAAGTCCATGGTATAAGATTTATCATAAAGATCAAATAGGACAGTGTGAGAATTGCATGATGATGTAAATTTAAACCTTCTCACAAAGGAATCAGTCATGTAGTGGTACTGGGGGCACTTATCTGACATGAAGCCCTCAAATTCAGCATTACGCATGTATGCGTCAAATTCCTCCTTAATTCCTTCTTGGACCATAAAGTCTTCTGACGGCCATTCACAAGGCCGCACTTGAGCTTCTCTTGGTAGTTCATAGTCCGGCTCACGTATCGCAGGCCTGGGTCCTTGCTTCTTTGAGGAACCACCTTGGTACATTTTCCTAAACATATTTCTTCCTCTGAAAAATTTCTGAATTTTTTAGTAACTCAAAATAAAAGTGAAACAAACTCAACAAGATTGATAGCAACTACTCCTACAAGTGCCTAGAGGCCATATCATGCAATAGAACTACTTGGGACCAAATAACTTTGACATGCAAGCTCAAGAACAGGGTCACCTAGGCAGCAAAATTATCCAATAAATAAAGCACTAGAACAAAAAACTAATTGGACCATTGGAGGAGTCACATACCGAAGAACAATCCCCCAAAGCAGTTTTGTGAATGGAGCTTTGAGCAAGGAGATCGAAAATGGCAGCAAGATGAGCTAGAACTCGGGTTTGAGCTAGTGGATGATTTTTTCTAGAGGAAGACGAAGTGTGTGGGTGCAAGAATAAGTGGAGGGGACCCATGTGGGGTCCATGAGGCAGGGGCCGCGCCCAGGGGGTGGGCACGCCCTCCACCCTCGTGGGCACATGGTGGGTCCCCCTAGTGTGTTCTCAGTGCCAATAATTCTTAAATATTCTGGGAAAAATCATATTAATTTTTAAGGCATTTGGAGAACTTTTATTTTCGGGGTATTTTTTATTGCAAGGATAATTCAAAAAACAGACAGAAAATACTATTTTTACTTTTTTAATATAAATAACATAAAGTAAAAAGAGGGTACATAAGGTTGTGCTTTCTAACTTCATCCATCTCATGCTCATCAAAAGGAATCCACTAACAAGGTTGATCAAGTCTTGTTAACAAACTCATTTCGAATCGCATGAAACCGGAGAAATTTCGAATAACAATAGGTTACCTCAACGAGGATATGCATGTCCCCAACAATAAGAATATCATATTTCTTCTTGACAGTAGGAAGAGGAAATTCAAAACCTCCAATAGTAATCATTGGGATTTTCTAATAATTGATACTGTGGACTTGAGGTTGTTTCCTCGGAAAGTGTACCGTATGCTCATTACCATTAAGATGAAAAGTGACATTGCCTTTGTTGCAATCAATAACAGCCCCTGCAGTATTCAAAAAGGGTCTACCAAGTATAATCGACATACTATCATCCTCGGGAATATCAAGAATAACAAAGTCCGTTAAAATAGTAATGTTTGCAACCACAACAGGCACATCCTCACAAATACCGACAGGTATAGCAGTTGATTTATCAGCCATTTGCAAAGATATTTTAGTAGGTGTCAACTTATTCAAATCAAGTCTACGATATAAAGAGAGAGGCATAACACTAACACCAGCTCCAAGATCACATAAAGCAGTTTTAACATAGTTTCTTTTAATGGAGCATGGTATAGTTGGTACTCCTGGATCTCCTAGTTTCTTAGGCATTCCACCCTTAAAAGTATAATTAGAAAGCATGGTGGAAATTCCAGCTTCCGATATCTTTCTTTTATTAGTAACAATATCCCTCATGTACTTAGCATAAGGATTCATTTTAAGCATATCAGTCAAACACATACGCAAAAAGATAGGTCTAATCATTTCAGCAAAGTGCTCAAAATCCTCATCATCCTATTTCTTGGATGGTTTAGGAGGAAAAGGCATGGGTTTTTGAACCCATGGTTCTCTTTCTTTACCGTGCTTCCTAGCAACAAAGTCTCTCTTATCATAACATTGATTCTTTGATTGTGGGTTATCAAGATCAACAACATGTCCAATCTCTACATCATTATCATGTTGAGCATCGACATGAACATCATCATTAACATTATCACTAGGTTCATGTTCATTACCAGATTGTGTTTCAGCATCAGAAATAGAAATATCATTGGGATTCTCAGGTGTGTCAACAATAGGTTCACTAGAAGCATGCAAAGTCCTATCATTTTTCTTTTTCTTCTTCTTAGAAGAACTAGGTGCATCAATATTAGTTCTCTGAGAATCTTGCTCAATTCTCTTAGGGTGGCCCTCAGGATACAAAGGTTCCTGAGTCATTTTACCTCCTCTAGTCATAACTCTAACAGCATTATCATTTTTCTTGTTATTTAATTCATTGAGCAAATCATTCTGAGCCTGAAGTACTTGTTCTACTTGAGTGGTAACCATAGAAGCATGTTTACTAATAAGTTTAAGTTCACCTTTAACTCTAGACATATAATCACTCAAGTGTTCAATCATATAAGCAGTACGTTTCAATTGTCTACCAACATAAGCATTGAAGTTTTCTTGTTTAACAATAAAATTATCAAACTCATCTAAGCATTGGCTGGCAGACTTATAACGAGGAATATCACCTTCATCAAATCTATAGAGAGAATTTACCTTTACTACCTATGTCAGGTTATCAAGACCATGAATTTCTTCAATAGGTGGTAAATTCTTAACATCTTTAGCTTTAATACCTTTTTATTTCACAGATTTCTTTGCCTCTAGCATATCTTCGGGACTGAGAAATAGAATACCCCTTTTCTCCGGAGTTGGCTTAGGAGTTGGTTCAGGAAGTGTCCGATCAATTTCATTACTCAACATATTATTCAATAGCAATTCAGCTTGATCAACAGTTCTTTCCCTGAAAACACAACCAACACAACTATCCAGGTGGTCTTTGGAAGCATCGGTTAGTCCATTATAAAACATATCAAGTATTTCATTCTTCTTGAGAGGATGATCAGGCAAGGCATTAAGTAATTGGAGAAGCCTCCCCCAAGCTTGTGGGAGACTCTCTTCTTCAATTTGCATAAAATTATATATTTCCCTTAAGGCAGCTTGTTTCTTATGAGCGGGAAATATTTAGCAGAGAAGTAATAAATCATATCCTGGGGACTACGCACACAACCAGGATCAAGAGAATTAAACCATGTTTTAGCATCACCCTTTAATGAGAACGGAAATAACTTAAGGATAAAGTAGTAGCGAGTTTTCTCATCATTAGTGAATAGGGTGGCTATATCATTTAATTTAGTAAGATGTGCCACAACAGTTTCAGATTCATAGCCATAAAAAGGATCAGATTCAACCAAAGTAATTAACTCAGGATCGATAGATAAATCATAATCCTTGTCGGAAATAAAGATAGGTGAAGTAGCAAAAGCAGGGTGATATTTCATTCTAGCATTCAAAGATTTTTCTTTAAGCTTAACTAATAATTTCTTAAGATCATACCTATCATTGCAAGCTAAAAAGTCTCTAGCAGTTTCTTCATCCATAACATAATCCTCAGGCACAACAGGCAATTCATATCTAGGGGGAGAATCTTCATCATCACTTTCATCAATATTATCAGTTTCAGTAATTTCATTCTCTCTAGCCCTAGCAAGTTGTTCATCAAGAAATTCACCTAGTGGCACAGTATTATCAAGCATAGAAGTAGTTTCATCATAAGTATCATGCAAACTAGAAGTGGCATCATCAATAACATGCGACATATCAGATTGAATAGAAGGAGTAGGTGTCGCAAGTTTACTAAAAACAGAAGGTGAATCAAGTGCAGAGCAAGATGGCAGTTCCTTACCTCCCCTCGTAGTTGAGGGAAAAATATTGGTTCTTTTATCTTTCAACTTCTTCATAGTGATTAGCAGATATAAATCCCAAGTGACTCAAAGAATAGAGCTATGCTCCCCGGCAACAGCGCCAGAAAATAGTCTTCATAACCCACAAGTATAGGGTATCACAACAGTTTTCGAGGGTAGAGTATTCAACCCAAATTTATTGATTCGACACAAGGGAAGCCAAAGAATATTCTCAAGTATTAGCAGCTGAGTTGTCAATTCGACCACACCTGGAAAACTTAATATCTGTAGCAAAGTATTTAGTAGCAAAGTAATATGATAGTAGTGGTAACGGTGGCAAAAGTAATGGTAGCAGTTTTGTAGTGATTGTAACAGTGGCAACAGAAAAGTACATAAGCCAAGATAAATATGTGAAAAGCTCGTAGGCAATGGATCAGTGATGGATAATTATGTCAGATGCGATCCCTCATGCAACGGTTATAACATAGGGTGACACAGAACTAGCTCCAGTTCATCAATGCAATGTAGGCATGTATTCCGAATATAGCCATACATGCTTATGGAAAAGAACTTGCATGACATCTTTTGTCCTACCCTCTCGTGGCAACGGGGTCCTATTGGAAACTAAGGGATATTAAGGCCTCCTTTTAATAGAGTACCGTACCAAAGCATTAACACATAGTGAATACATGAACTCCTCAAACTACGGTCATCACCGGTAAGTATCCCAATTATTGTCACTTCGGGGTTAACGGATCATAACACATAATAGGTGACTATAGACTTGCAAGATAGGATCAAGAACTCACATATATTCATGAAAACATAATAGGTTCAGATCTGAAATCATGGCACTCGGGCCCTAGTGACAAGCATTAAGCATAGCAAAGTCATAGCAACATCAATCTCAGAACATAATGGATACTAGGGCTCAAACCCTAACAAAACTAAGTCAATTACATGATAAATCTCATCCAACCCATCACCGTCCAGCAAGCCTACGATGGAATTACTCACGCACGGCGGTGAGCATCATGAAATTGGTGATGGGGAAGGTTGATGATGACGATGGCGACGGACCCCCCCCCCTCTCCGGAGCCCCGAACGGACTCCAGATCAGCTCTCCCTAGAGAGATTAGGGCGTGGCGGTGGCTCCGTATCGTATAACGCGATGAATCCTTCTCTCCAATTTTTTTCTCCCCGAACGTGAATATATGGAGTTGGAGTTGAGGTCGGTGGAGCACCAGGGGGCCCACGAGGCAGGGGGCGCGCCCAGGGGGTAGGCGCGCCCCCACCCTTGTGGACAGGGTGTGGGCCCCTGGCCTTGATTCTTTCGCCAATATTATATATATATTCCAAAAATATTCTCCATTGATTTTCAGGTCATTCTGAGAACTTGTATTTCTGCACAAAAATAACACCATGACAATTCTGCTGAAAACAGCGTCAGTCCGGGTTAGTTCCATTAAAATCATGCAAGTTAGAGTCCAAAACAAGGGCAAAAGTGTTTGGAGAAGTAGATACGTTGGAGACATATCAGTGATTAAACAACTTATGGGAACAATAATCAACTAGCATAGGAAGGCAAAACAAGCATAACTTTAAAACTTTAAGCACATAGAGAGGAAACTTGATATTATTGCAATTCCTACAAGCATATATTCCTCCCTCGTAATAATTTTCAGTAGCATCATGAATGAATTCAACAATATAACCATCACATAAACCATTATTTTCATGATCTACAAGCATATAAATTTTACTACTCTCCACATAAGCAAAATTCTTCTCGTTCGGAATAGTTATAGTGGGAGTATCATAAGAAACTTGAATACTATAAATTGTTTTGACATTAAAAGAGTAATGTTCAGAAAAAGGGTAATCATAATCATGACAAGTTTTATAAATATAATCATCACTACTTTTTATAGCGTAAGTGTCATCACAATAATCATCATAAATAGGAGGCATGCTATCATCATAATAAATTTGCTTATCAAAACTTGGGAGACTAAAAATATCATCTTCATTAAACATATCATCCCCAAGCTTGGGACAAACATTAATTGGAGCAAATACATTCTCAAACATGTCATTCTCATCAAACATAGCATTCCCAAGCTTGGGCCTTTTCATATCATAAGCATAATCACTCTCAGCATTAATAGTATGGATATCACCAATAGTATAGCAATTATCATCATCACAATGAGTAATAGGAGCAACATCATTTGGGAGGGATACCTTTTTACCTTTGCTTATCCGTCTTTTCTTTCTCTTCTTCACATCATGTGTGGGTTTAATCCTCTTTTCGGAGCTCCTTATTAATAAGATTGGTTGAATAGAAGGTTCCTCCTCGTTACCTGATTCATCATAACAAAATAATAGGAGGATATTGGGAAGTCTCTTCCCTTTAATTAGTATTCTCTTCATCTTATAATTGTTTTCTTGACTTTATGTAATTGGTAATATAAGGATTTTCAATGCAATTCACCGCACAATACATATAAATTGCCTCTAGATCAAAACCAAGAACTTTATCAAGGGCAAATTCTGGAATATCCTTAGTTGTACGTTTCATTTCTTCATAACCCAGAAGCAAACTAAATTCATTATGATGCGCAAGGGAAATCAAGTCATCACAATTTTTGGACACGATTCGATCATGAAACAATTTGCATTGGATATTTAAATGACCATGTTCATTGCAAAGTTCACAAGGATGGCTAAGAAAATTTAAATTTTTAGCACAAACATCTAGCCTTTCTTGCAACCATTTAGTTTCTAAGTACTTATGCCTCTTGCAAAATCTATCTTCCCTATTTGGTGTGTACTTGCAAACCCTATGCACTCCACAAAAATTGACATGCTTATAAGAGACATTTTCATCATGACTAGTGCAATCATCATTAGTACTATGGATATTCAAAGAGTTCGTACTAACAACATTGCAATCATGCTCATCATTCAAAGATTTAGTGCCAAACATTTTAATGCATTCTTCTTCTAGCGTTTTGACACAATTATCGGAATCCTTATTTTCATGAAAGATATTAAAAAGATGAAGCATAATTGAGGTACCCTCAATTCCATTTTTAATTTTCTTTTATAGACTAAACTAGTGATAAAACAAGAAACAAAATGATTCGATTGCATGATCTAAAGATATACCTTCAAGCGCTAACCTCCCCGGCAACGGCGCCAGAAAAGAGCTTGATGTCTAGAACACAACCTTCTTCTTGTAGACGTTGTTGGGCCTCCAAGTGCAGAGGTTTGTAGGACAGTAGCAAATTTCCCTCAAGTGGATGACATAAGGTTTATCAATCCGTGGGAGGCGTAGGATGAAGATGGTCTCTCTCAAACAACCCCGCAACCAAATAACAAAGAGTCTCTTGTGTCCCCAACACACCCAATACAATGGTAAATTGTATAGGTGCACTAGTTCGGCGAAGAGATGGTGATACAAGTGCAATATGGATGGTAGATATAGGTTTTTGTAATCTGAAAATATAAAAACAGCAAGGTAACTAATCCTATATACCTAAGAGACTCACCCCCACTATCCTATTTATCTAAACATGCAAGCTATCCACATCAGCAGAGGGACCCATCATAGATTGACAAAAAATTGTGTGATTAAATGTTTATTTACATGTAGCCGTTCCCTGGTCACCGAAGAGACCATGTTTTCCCCTTCAACCTCATGCATTCTATTACCATCGGGAGCCAAAGAGACCAAAACGAAGCCGAATAGAACGGATCAAACATAAGTTGAACTAATGAAATAGAACGATATATCTCCACATTCCACATCCCATTGAGCCTTCTTAAATTCTTTCCCTGTCTACATACTTCACAAGGGCGCTCATCCGGCACGACCGCCGGTCCAGCTCGCCTCCGCAGCTCTCCAAGGACTCTCTCTCGCAATTTCCCTAGGAGGTGTGGTGCCTGCTTCGTCAAGGTGGCGTTCGTGGTCCTCATCGTCTTTGTTCCCATTCCCGCAAAGGTAGCTCCGCCGTCCCACCGGCCAAGTTTGCTCTGGTCGAGAATTTGACCAACGGCTGGGTCCAGAGTTGGGTTTGTTTCCGTCCTTGGAGGATGATCTGGTAGCCACGCTGGTGTCAGTCATGGAGTGGACGTGACGCCGGGCAGTGATTCTTTCTGGCCGACAATCTATTGACGACGTTGGTCAGGGCCTCTGTTCACAGAGACGACTTGGAGTAGCGCTGGGTCTAGCTCCTCCGGTGGGTGGTGCCCCGGCTGATTCAGAGGCGAGCTTCTACAAACTTCAGAGTACGGCAACGACAATAGAGAAATTCAAGGTTATGTACTCTGTTCTCAGATCTGTATTTTGTACTGGGATATAAGATTAAGTATTTCATCCGTCCACTTCGAAATTTAATTTGTTACCCCCCACTAATTATCTTCCTGCTCCATGGTGAAGCCACGTTATCACATTACCAATTCTCTTGAAGTCATGCCATCACAAATACCTTTTTTTATCTTGGTAGGTTCACCTGTCTATCTCCCTTTCGCCAGTTTCTATTCTCCTAATCGGTAATACAACACATGAATTGATCCTTTCATTCCATGTTAATCTACAGGTAACCTACCTGCTCATCACCACCTCCAAGGTAATTATCTCTCAAATTTCCTGACCATCTCTCGCTTATTTTTTTTGTGTGATTGCCGACAGGTTAGTATTTCATGATCCTAATTTTGTGTGTATGCTTTGTATAAGCTTGGCATCAAGGAGATCTTTGTAGAATACTAACATGTTACTAAAGCCCTTGAGAATACGATGGTACCAACCACTGAAGGTAACACTGTTCATCCAGTCCCAGGATTGTAATAATCTTTCACTATTCTAACCATCATGTATAGCAGAGATCTGTGAAAAAATTACCTTGCAATACTGCACAGATTAGTTATATTTTATTCGTATACAATTTTTACTTAAGATTTGCTACAAATTCCCATAGCAATGCGCGGGGTATCACCTAGTAATAAAAGTGAGCGAAAATGGTATTGCAATGTGTTGAAACAAGGCCTAGGGTTCATACTTTCACTAGTGCAAGTTCTCTCAACAATAATAACATAATTGGATCATATAAAAATCCCTCTACATGCAACAAAGAGTCACTCCAAAGTCACTAATAGCGGAGAACAAACGAAGAGATTATTGTAGGGTATGAAACCACCTCAAAGTTATCCTTTCTGATCAATCTATTCAAGAGTTCATAGTAAAACAACACGAAGCTATTCTTTCCGTTCAATCTATCCTAGAGTCTGTACTAGAATAACACCTTAAGACACAAATCAACCAAAACCCTAATGTCACCTAGATACTCCAATGTTACCTCAAATATCCATGGGTATGATTATATGATATGCATCACACAATCTCAGATTCATCTATTCAACCAACACAAATAACTTCAAAGAGTGCCCCAAAGTTTCTACCGGAGAGTCAAGACGAAAACGTGTGCCAACCCCTATGCATAAGTTCACGAGGTCACGGAACTCGCAAGTTGTCACCAAAACATACGTCAAGTGGATCATGTGAATATCCCATTGTCACCACAAATAAGCACATGCAAGACATACATCAAGTGTTCTCAAATCCTTAAAGACCCAATCCAATAAGATAACTTCAAAGGGAAAACTTAATCCATTACAAGAGAGTAGAGGGGGAGAAACATCATAAGATCCAACTATAATAGCAAAGCTCGCGGTACATCAAGATCGTGTCGAATCAAGAACGAGAGAGAGAGAGAGAGAGAGAGAGAGATCAAACACATAGCTACTGGTACATACCCTCAGCCCCGAGGGTGAACTACTCCCTCCTCGTCATGGAGAGCGCCAGGATGATGAAGATGGCCACTAGAGAGGGATTCCCCCCTCCGGCAGGGTGCCGGAACGGGTCTAGATTGGTTTTCGGTGGCTACAGAGGCTTGCGGCGGCGGAACTCCCGGTCTAGATTTATTTCTGGAAGCTTGGATATATAAGAGGTGTTGGAGTCCAGAACAAGTCAGGGGGTCCCCGAGGCGGCCATGCGATAGGGGGCGTGCCCAGGGGGTAGGGCGCGCCCCCACCCTCATGGTGGCCTCGGGACTCCTTTGGTCCATCTCCGGTACTCCGTAGGCTTCTTTTGGTCCAAAAACAATCTCCGTGAAATTTCAGGTCAATTGGACTCCATTTGGTTTTCCTTTTCTGCGATACTCAAAAACAAGGAAAAAACTGAAACTGGCACTGGGCTCTAGGTTAATAGGTTAGTCCCAAAAATCATATAAAATAGCATATAAAGCATCCAGGGTTGATAATATAATAGCATGGAACAATCAAAAATTATAGATACGTTGGAGACGTATCAACACACACCACGTCCAACACTTACCAAAACTTCGTCCCTCGTTTTCTCTGCTTTCGCACACTCGACATTGTGTGGGCATTTTGAAAATAGCATGTCTTTTTGACTGTGCATCATATGAAGATGTGCTATGCATGAATGTTGATCAGCATGATGTTAACTAGTTGGTAGTTCCATTTTCGACCATGAATAAAACTACCAACACGATGTTATCCCTGTTTGAAAAGGCTTGTGTTAATATAAATGCTCTGCCTCTGAAAGTTGCAGTTTCTTATCTGAAACTGAACTTGCAGTTTCTTATCTGAAACTGAAACTTGCAGTTTCTTCTCTGAGAATCACATTGTCTGCACTTTTATACTCCTATGAAACTACATTTTTTCAAGTTCTAAAAATAGATCTCTAGAATTCGAAAAATACTTCATATGCTCAGTACTGCAAATCTGAAATTCAAAAGACATTCATATCTGAAAGTACTCTCAAAATACACAACACAAAACACAATTCACAACCTGCAAATACTCACAACCCTAAGCTCCTCCTAACAATTCACAACCTGCCCGACTATTGGGCTGGGGGGCAGTCCCCTCCTATTCCTCGGCGGCAGACAGTCGCCCCGTGAGATGATGTGAACAGTGAGGGAGAGGATGGCGGGGAAGCATCGTTGGGCCAACTACTTTTATCCTCTTGCAGTTGGGTTCGGTCGACGAAGACTCCACCGGCTTGCTCTGGCATGACACCCTCACAAACGGCACCCTGTAGATGCTCGATCCTTCAACCTCTGGTGGATGCTCCATCTGGGATTGATACTCCCACCACCGCTCCCTCACGATCGGATTCGGTGAATCTGTTTGCTCCATGGCCCAGAGGAGCAGCTCTATGTACTCCCGCACGACTCCCTTCGGGAGTATCGCCGCCTTTTCGCTGTGTTGCAGATATTTGGCCATGGATGTCGCCGTCGCCACTAGTTGGTCCTTGTTGTCAAACCAAGACTGTGTCTCCAACATCCTAGCTAGATTCAAAGGGCCGCCGTCTGCGATCCACACATATCGGTTGTACTCCTCCATCAATCTACTTCTCCACAGCACCTTCACTCGCAGGCGGTGGTTTTTGAATGGAAGAGGAGAGGAGCAGCGCTAGTTTTGGATTAGAACAGGAGAGGAGCGACGCTGGTTTTGGATTGAAACAGCAGAGGAGGGGCGGTGGTTTTGAAACTGAAGAGGAGGGAGCGGCGCTGGATTTAGATTGGAACATGAGAGGAGCGGCGGTGGTTTAAGAGGAGAGGAGCGGCGCTAGTCTTGGAAGTATTTTTTTATTTTGCGTATTTTGGGTCAAAGTTTGACCACGTACTGTATTTGACAAGCAAAATGTGAATGCATGTCACTAAAAATTGTATCATTTGGTTCGTATCTGAATGTACTTTCAAATTATATTATTTTTGCAATGTATAACATATATTTTTTTTGTGAAAATCATGGTCAATTATGACCCAGAATAAAAGGGAGACTAGTTAATGTGGGGTCGCTTTCTTAATTTAAGGGTAAATTGATTTTGATTTTGATCCAGTCACAGCGCGCCGGCCCTCTTGTCCAATCCTAAATCGTTGTCGCATGCTCCTCTCCCTCTTCTCCATTGCAAAACCACCTCCTCTCCTCACCATCATCTCCATTCCAAAACCACCGTATCGCCTCTCCCTCTTCTCCATTACAAAACCACCTCCTCTCCTCTCCATCATCTCTATTCCAAAACCACCATCTCGCCTCTCCCTCCTCTCCATTGCAAAACCACCCCCTCTCCTCTCCATCATCTCCATTCGAAAACCACCGTCTCTCCTCCCATCTTCCAAAGCTAGCACCGGACCACTCAGAAGGACATCTATGGAGAGGATGCAGCAGCGAATCAGGCAGATCGTCGGCGGCGACCAGGCAAAGTTAGCTAGGTTGAATGAGATCCTTACTTGGTTTGACAATGAGTGGGAGATTTCGAGGACGGTGACGACCATGTGGAAATGTATGTGAAAGAGCGAGACAACGGCGATGTACTCCTCGGCGGCAGTCACGCCGCAGTCCTTCGAGTTCATCGAGTATCTCCTCTAGGCGATGGAGCAGACAGATTCACCCGAGGCGGAAGTCAGGCGGAGGTGGTGGGTGTACAGGTTGAAGGTCGAGCACCCAGAGGATAACGAATCGATCGAGTACGGTGTGCCGTTTGTGAGGGTGCAGAGCCAGCCGGAGCCACAGGAGTATTCATTCTCCCACAGCAAGAGGAGGCCGGATGGCGCGACGTCACTTCCCTGCTGTTCTCCACGGTTACCTCGACGCTCGCCTCATTTCAACGGCGGCGGTAGGGTTTAAGGTAAGCTTCACACTAACCTAATCTTCCATCTTCTCATGCTTACAATCAGCGTGACAGCTAATGAAAATCATGCTTACAATCAGTCTCTGAGTACTACGCCAATCACCCTAAAATAGCTCTGGACCTTTGGGTCAAAGTTGTGACACTGTAAAATAAAGAAAATTATATTGGTGCTTCTTTCAGAGAAGAGTACTGTAAGTGCATCTAGTGCCACCCCTAGTTGGTTTTGGAGTATTGACGACAAACCTGGTTGAGGGACTAATGTGTTTGTGCGAATTCCAAGATAACACAGGTAGTAGTCCCTCATTTATTATGTTTACCTACCAGATATGACCCCTAAAAATGTGTGAAGACATTGAAGACAATAGTGGTCTATGAAGAGATTCACATTGAAGACTATGACATGAGAAGACATCGTATGAAGACTATGGAGTACGAAGACATAGTTGTTTCGTAGTTTCCTTTTCTTCTTTATTGAGTCATAGGAACCACCATACTGTTAAGTGGGGTCCAAGTGAACAATGTCAGAGTGACTGATGTGATGCTCAACCAAATCCTATGTCTTCGAGCGAAGACAATGAAAGCAAATCTTATCCAAAACTGGATGAGTCAGCTTTACTTGTAGCCCAAGTCAAGTTGCCGTGTGCGTTTGAAATCTGACCGTTGGACACGTGTCAGTTCCTTAGTGACCCTGGGTCATTTCGGACAAATCAGGTCGGGTTTCCTCCTGGCTATAAATAGCCCACCCCCTACACCATAAATTGGTGGCTGCTCAGAGTTAGTGCACGGCTTTTGTCGTTTGAGAGCAACCCACCTCCGAAGAATTTGAGAGAGAGAGAGATCCTTGTGAGGACAAAACCCAAAACATCCAGAGCCAAAGAGTGTTAGGCATCACTGAAGTCTTTCTATCTACGTGACCTGAAGACTTGATATACTTGAGGACTATTAATCCTCTAGCCGGTTAGGCGTCGCGTTCTGAGCGTCCACGAGTCTGTTGGAAATATGCCCTAGAGGCAATAATAAAATGGTTATTATTGTATTTCCTTGTTCATGATAATTGTCTATTGTTCATGCTATAATTGTATTAACCGGAAACCGTAATACATGTGTGAATACATAGACCACAACATGTCCCTAGTAAGCCTCTAGTTGACTAGCTCGTTGATCAATAGATGGTCATGGTTTCCTAACCATGGACATTGGATGTCATTGATAACGGGATCACGTCATTAGGAGAATGATGTGATGGACAAGACCCAATCCTAAGCCTAGCACAAGATCGTATAGTTTGTCTGCTAAAGCTTTTCTAATGTCAAGTATCATTTCCTTAGACCATGAGATTGTGCAACTCCCGGATACCATAGGAATGCTTTGGGTGTACCAAACGTCACAACATAACTGGGTGGCTATAAAGGTGCACTACGGGTATCTCCAAAAGTGTCTGTTGGGTTGGCATGAATCGAGACTGGGATTTGTCACTCCGTGTAAACGGAGAGGTATCTCTGGGCCCACTCGGTAGGACATCATCATAATGTGCACAATGTGACCAAGGAGTTGATCACGGGATGATGTGTTACGGAACAAGTAAAGAGACTTGTTGGTAACGAGATTGAACAAGGTATCGGGATATCGACGATCGAATCTCGGGCAAGTACTATACCAGTAGACAAAGGGAATTGTATACAGGATTGATTGAATCCTCGACATCTTGGTTCATCTGATGAGATCATCGTGGAGCATGTGGGAGCCAACATGGGTATCCAGATCCCGTTGTTGGTTATTGGCCGGAGAGTTGTCTCTGTCATGTCTACGTGTCTCCCGAACCCGTAGGGTCTACACACTTAAGGTTCGGTGATGCTAGAGTTGTACAGATATTAGTATGCGGTTAACTGAAAGATGTTTGGAGTACCGGATGAGATCCCAGACATCACGAGGAGTTTCGGAATGGTCCGGCGGTAAAGATATATATATATATAGGAAGTCCAGTTACGGCCACCGGGAGAGTTTCGGGGTCACCGGTATTGTACCGGGACCACCGGAAGGGTCCCGGTGGTCCACCGGGTGGGGCCACCTGTCCCGGAGGGCCCCATGGGCTGAAGTGATGTGGGAACCAGCCCCTAGTGGGCTGGTGCGCCACCCTTGGGCCTCCCTTGCGCCTAGGGTTGGAAACCCTAAAGGGGTGGTGAGGGAGTCTTGGATTAGGGGGTCTCCGGACAGCCGGACTATCTCCATTGGCCGGACTGTTAGACTATGAAGATACAAGATTGAAGACTTCGTCTCGTGTCCGGATGGGACTCTACTTGGCGTATAAGGCAAGCTAGGCAATACGGATATGGATATCTCCTCCTTTGTAACCGACCTTGTGTAACCCTAACCCTCTCCGGTGTCTATATAAACCGAAGGGTTTTAGTCCATAGGACAACAATCACAACATACAATCATACCATAGGCTAGCTTCTAGGGTTTAGCCTCTCTGATCTCGTGGTAGATCTACTCTTGTACTACCCATATCATCAATATTAATCAAGCAGGACGTAGGGTTTTAGCTCCATCAAGAGGGCCCGAACCTGGGTAAAACTTCGTGTCCCCTGCCTCCTGTTACTATCCAGCCTAGACGCATAGTTTGGGACCCCCTACCCGAGATCCGCCGGTTTTGACACCGACATTGGTGCTTTCATTGAGAGTTCCTCTGTGTCATCGCCGTTAGGCTTGATGGCTCCTACTATCATCAATAGCGAAGCGGGTGAGACTTTTCTCCCCGGACAGATCTTCGTATTCGGCTGCTTTGCACTGCGGGCTAATTTGCTTGGCCATCTGGAGCAGATTGAAAGCTACGCCCCTGGCCATCAGGTCAGATTTGGAAGTTTGAACTACACGGCCGACATCCGCGGAGACTTGATCTTCGACGGATTCGAGCCACAGCCGGGCACGCTGCACTGTCACGAAGGGTATGACCTAGCTCTACCGCTGAACAGTACCCCAGAGGCCACGCTCGCATCAGCTCTGACCCTTAGTTCGGAGCCAACTGCTCCAATCGAGGACGGGTGGTTAGACACCGCCTCAGGAGCTGCAGTCTCAACGGCGATCGAGCGGAACACCAACATAATCCTCTGTGCAGCCCGTGACTCCAAGGTGCCGGACTCTTTTTCTGACTCCGAACCGCCCGCGCCCCTGCCAATCGAATCCGATTGGGCGCTGATCATGGAATTCACCGCCGCGGATATATTTCAGCACTCGCCCTTCGGTGACATTCTGAATTCACTAAGGTCTCTCTCTTTGTCAGGAGAGCCCTGGCCGGATTATGGCCAACAGGATTGGGACGCGGACGACGAAGAAATTTGACGCCCACCCACCAGCCACTTCGTAGCCACTGTCAATGATTTAACCGACATGCTCGACTTCGACTCCGAAGACATCGACGGTATGGACGATGATGTAGGAGACGAACATGAGCCAGCACCTATAGGGCACTGGAAAGCCACCTCGTCATATGACATATACATGGTGGATACACCCAACGAAGGCAATGGCGACGAGATAGCGGAGGATGACCCCTCCAAGAAGCAACCCAAGCACCGACGTCAGCAGCGCCGCTCTAAGTCCCGCCAAAGCAAAAGTCGTGATACCGGCACAGGAGATAATAATACTCCAGATAGTGCCGAAGACAACAACAATCCCCTCCAGCAAGATTTAGAGCAGGAGGATGAAGGAGCCAGCTCTCCCGAGAGAGCGGCTGACGAAGAGGAGGAGGATGATCACATGCCCCCCTCCGAAGACGAGGCAAGCCTCAGCGACGATGAGTTCGCCGTCCTAGAGGATTCCATTAAACAAGAGCGCTTCAAGCCCCGGCTTATGGCCACGGCAAATAGCCTGAAGAAAAAGCAGCAGCTTCAAGCTGATCAAGATCTGCTAGCTGACAAATGGACTGAAGTCCTCGCGGCCGAGGAATATAAACTCGAGCGCCCCTCCAAGAGTTACCCAAAGCGCAGGTTACTGCCCTGACTGGAGGAAGAAGCGTATGATACGGTTGATCGGCCACCTCGTGGCCGCGATAGAGAGGCATTCCAGCCAAAAGCTCAGCCTCCACCCCAACGCCATTCAAATAAAAAGGCATGGGGAGATACGCCCGACCTGCGAGACATATTGGAGGACAAGGCAAAGCATTCAAGATCGATCTACGGATCACGGGGGCGCACCACTCTGTGAGACAACATACGTCATGCCGGATATAGTAAAAGCAAATCCGGTCGGGCCGAACACAGCGGGCAAGACCCATTCGAGCTGCGTCGAGATATAGCCCAATACAGAGGCGTCGCACGCCCCTTATGCTTCACAGACAAAGTAATGGAACATCAATTCCCAGAAGGTTTCAAACCTATAAGCATTGAATCATACGACAGCACAACAGATCCCGCAGTATGGATTGAGGACTTCCTCCTCCACATCCACATGGCCCGCGGTGATGACTTACACGCCATCAAATACCTCCCACTAAAGCTCAAAGGACCAGCGCGACATTGGCTTAACAGCTTGCCAGCGGACTCCATTAGCTGTTGGGAAGATCTGGAAGCCGCATTCCTCGACAACTTTCAGGGCACTTATGTGCGACCACCAGATGCCGATGACTTGAGCCACATAATTCAGCAGCCAGAAGAGTCGGCCAGGCAATTCTGGACTCGGTTCCTTACAAAGAAAAATCAAATCGTCAACTGTCCGGATGTAGAGGCCTTAGCGGCTTTCAAGCACAACATCTGAGACAAGTGGCTAGCCTGGCACCTTGGTCAGGAAAAGCCGAAATCTATGGCAGCTCTCACGACGCTCATGACCCGCTTTTGTGCGGGAGAAGACAGCTGGCTGGCTCGCAGTAATAACATATCAAAGAACCATGGTACCTCAGATACCAAGGACGGCAATAGCAGGTCATGTCACAACAAGCATAAGCTCCGCATTAATAGCGAAAATACTGAGGATACGGCAGTCAATGCCGGATTCAAAGGCTCTAAACTCGGTCAGCGGAAAAAGCCATTCAAACAAACTACGCCGGGCCCGTCCAGCTTGGACTGTATACTCGATCGCTCGTGTCAAATACACGGCACCCCAGACAAGCCAGCCAATCACACCAACAGGGATTGTTGGGTGTTCAAGCAGGCCGGCAAGTTAATTGCCGAAAACAAGGACAAGGGGCCGCATAGCGACGAGGAGGAGGAGCCCCGGCAGCCGCACACTGGAGGACAGAAGAGGTTTCCCCTGCAAGTGCGGACGGTGAACACGATATACGCAACCCACATCCCCAAGAGGGAGCGGAAGCATGCACTCAGGGACGTATATGCGTTGGAGCCAGTCTCCCCAAAGTTCAACCCTTGGTCCTCCTGTCCGATGACCTTCGATCGCAGGGACCACCCCACTAGTATCCGTCATGGCGGATTCGCCGCACTGGTCCTGGACCCAATCATTGACGGATTTCACCTCACTCGAGTCCTTATGGACGACGGCAGCAGCCTGAACCTGCTTTATCAGGATACGGTGCGCAAAATGGGTATAGACCCCTCAAGAATCAAACCCACGAAAACGACATTTAAGGGCGTAATTCCAGGCGTAGAGGCCCATTGCACAGGCTCAATTACACTGGAAGTGGTCTTCGGATCCCCGGATAATTTCTGAAGCGAAGAGTTAATCTTCGATATAGTCCCGTTCCGCAGTGGTTATCACGTGCTGCTCGGGCGAACCACATTCGCTAGATTCAATGCGGTACCGCATTATGCATACCTCAAGCTCAAGATGCCAAGACCTCGCGGAGTTATTACAGTCAATGGAAACAAAGAGCGCTCTCTCCGAACAGAGGAGCACACCGCGGCCCTCGTAGCAGAAGCGCAAAGCAACCTCTCAAGACAATCAACCAGTTTGGCGCTTCAAAGCCCGGACACCTTCAAGTGCGCTCGGGGCAATCAACAAATAGACCTCCTGGCGCGATCTGAGCTCGCGTAGCAATACGGCGGCCACCCCTATCCTAGCCCAGCAGCGAAACTTGTGCCGCGCATACATAATTACGCATTAAAAATACCATGGGCACAGGTGGGGAGGGGGGCACAACTACGGCACGCCCCAAGACGCGGCCTAAACCACACTAGGGGCTTCCCGTTCGGTTATTTTCTTTTTTCTTTCAGGACCTTAATCTCTGGAAACACTGTCCGGCAGCACTATTGCCAAACACATGATGCAGCAACCAAGGAGGCAGACAGCTACGTCATACCACGGAATTCCCAGGTTGATTACAGTAACGAGTGAAATATTCAATTTAATATCATTACTCAGCTTGCCCTTGGAAGGGACTTAGTCCTACTTTTTGCTTATCGCATTATCCGTATCACTCTGCTTTAATGCAGTTTTTAATAAACAATGCATGACATTACGACTATTATTGCATTTTTGTTATATATATGTGTGTGTGTTCATTAACGACGCCTTGCAACCGTACACTTTGGTACGGCCAATAAACCAGGGGCTCATGTACCCCACAATGCGGTGTGAAAAGTCCGAACACTTTCACAAGTGCGGCACCCCGAACTTATAGCATTATATGCATCAGCTCCAAATCATGTCTTTGGTTAAATGTTGGGTTTGCCCGGCTCCTATGTTTTGGTACCTTACGTTCCGCTCTATTGGCTAAGGTAGCGCTAGGAGAACTACTACGATTGTGCCCCGGTTCTGCCGGGCTGAGCACCTCAGTAGAGAAAGCTAAAACTGACTGTCATGATAAGGCGAGAGACTGGTTGCTGTTCGGCGAGGTTTTTCGAGTCCCTAAAGACTTATGCCACTTAGGGCGAGGGGCCGGCCCTGTCCGGCTTAAAGGCGTGTATCGCGCCCCGATTTCAGCCTTCTAAATACCAGGGGCTTCGCCGAAATTTAAAATTATAGAATTCTATGGCTAAGTGAGAGTGATAAAGCATTATTAGTCCGGTTGCCTTGTTCATCGTGCTGAGCACCTCCCTCGAAGGACCCAAATATGGGAACAAGAGTGCTCAGGTTTATCCCGAACACCCCAGCACTCGTGGCATGGGGGCAGAAGCCGAGGACTAGCCATCTCTCAGATTGGATAAACAGTCAAACAGAAGGTAATATTTTAAATTTAAACAAGCGTTGCATAGTGCATATGAAATAAGTTTTCATAAATACAGGATAAAACGAGCAAGTTTACTCAAATATTACATCTTTCAAACACTCATCCACGATAAGACGGGCACCCGGCAGAACACCCTCGTAGTACATCTCAGGGTGGCCGTGCTCCTTGCCCTCCGGCGGCCCCTCCTTGATCAGCTTCACGACGTCTAGCTTGACCCACTGCAATTTCACATGGGCGAAAGCCCGACGTGCACCTTCAATGCAGACGGATCGCTTGACCACCTCCAGCCGTGGGCAAGCATCCACAAGCCGCCTCACCAGGCCGAAGAAGCTGTTCGGAAGGGCGTCGCCAGGCCACAGCCGGACTATAAAGCCCTTCATGGCCTAATCGGCCGCCTTATGTAGCTCGACCATCTGCTTCAGTTGGTCGCTCATCGGCACCGGATGTTCGGCCTCAGCATACGGAGACCAGAACAACTTCTCCGTCGAGCTTCCGTCCTCGGCCTGGTAAAATTGTGCGGCATCGGACACACTGCGGGGCAAATCTGTGAATGCTCCTGAAGAGCTCCGGATCCGGGTAAGTAATCCGTAATTTACTTTTACATGCTTGATTTGCATATAGAAAGCCTTACCCGCCGCTATCTTCTTCATCGTGTCGATCTCTTGGAGGGCCTTCTGGGCCTCGGCCTTGGCGCTCTTTACGCTCTCAAGGGCCGCGGCAAGCTCGGACTCTCGCGTCTTCGAGTCAAGCTCCAACGCCTCGTGCTTCATCACAAGAGCCTAGAGCTCTTGCTGCACCTCGCCCACCCGAGCCTCGTGCTTCTCTCGCTCGGTGCGCTCCTTGGCCGCTTTATTTTTGGCCTCGGTTAGCGCTTGCTTCAGGGTCGCCACCTCAGTCGTGGCCCTGGAAAACATACAATGCTCCTATCATTTTGCAATCGCGTCCTTTTTTATATATACATTTCTATAGACAAGGTATTACTTATCCTTGTTCTCCTCGAGCTGCCTCTTGACGAGGCCGAGCTCTTTCCTAGACCCCTCGAGGTCCTGCTTCAGTACGGCGACCTCCGCAGTTAATGCGGCGGACGCCAGCAGCGAAGCCTGCATATGCATATTGACATACTTATATTAGACTCCTGCGATATTATTTGATCCTCTGTTTGGCTTTTCTTTGTGAACACCAAACAAAGCATCAGGGGCTACTGTCTATGCGGTAATATTTCTACTACATTTTAAAACACTTACCTCAAAGCCTGTTAAAAGGCTGGCACAGGCTTCAGTCAATCCACTCTTGGCGGACTGAACCTTCTGGATCACTGCACTCATGACGGTGCGGTGCTCCTCGTTGATGGAAGCATTGTGAAGCACTTCTAGTAGGTTGTCCGGCGCCTATGGATGGGCAGAGGTCACCGGCACAGGCATTTCGCCCCCCTTAGAAGGAGGCCGCCTACCCAAGCCCGGAACCGCTAGAGGGTCCGGCGCGGTGTTCGGTTGAGGGCCAAACTCGGAGCTCTCGGGGGCCCCGTCCCCTCGGCTCCCAGAGTCCGGAAGGTCACCTTGAGGCGCCTCCGGGACTGTCTCCCCTGGAGAGGTGCCTCTTGAGATAACACCTCGGCATCGTCGGTAGGATGAGGGGAGGTGGCGGTCGGGATTGGATCGCTATCAATGTCCGACGAGCCCAGGGAGCCGTCCGATGATACCTCAATATTGGCTTGTGGCGGCCTACGTAATTATGTTTAGCGATTAGGGAAAGCAGTGCGACAAAGGAATCCTATGGGTTACTTTGGTATCTGAATACTTACGATCTCCCCGGGGGCTTGGCCCTGGGCAACCACTCGTCTTCGCCTTCGTCGGCGGCGGTGGAGCTGTCCGGAAGGAGAGTCCTTCCCTTCTTGGACCCTTCGGCCCCCCCAATTGGGGTGACCTTCCTTTTTGTGTCTCCCCCAGCCGGTGGGGGAGCATCTTCTTCTTCTTATTCCTCGTGTTCGGGGGAAGAGTGCACCGCAGAGTCATCGGACGGTGAGTCCAACGATGCCTGGCGTCGGGAACTCTTTCGAGCTCCCTTGGCCTTCTTTGTCTTCTCCGACACCTTATAAGGGGTCGGAGTCAGCATCTTCGTCAGAAGAGCATCTGCGGGGACTTCGGGCAAAGGAGCCGGACTGTCGATCTGTCCGGCCATCTTCTGCCAGTCCTGTCAAAAGTACGGGAGTTTAGATCCCGCATAGAGTCAATCTATATAAAAAAGGTATCCTGTGAAAGGCAAAGCAGCTTACCGCACTGGCTTGGCGCTTCGCGCTGAATCCGCGATCCTCAGTGATAGGGGGAGGGACCTCGGCACTTTTGAACAGAACCCTCCAGGCATCTTCATGAGTCGTGTCGAAAAGCCTGTTCAGAGTACGGTGATGCGCCGGATTGAACTCCCACAAGGTGAACTCCCGTTGTTGGCACGGGAGTATCCGGCGGATGAGCATAACCTGGACTATGTTGACAAGCTTGAGCTTCTTGTCTGCCATGTTTTGAATACATGTTTGGAGTCCGGTCAGCTCTTTCGAACTACCCCAGGACAGGCCCTTCTCTTTCCAGGAGGTGAGCCGCATGGGGATGCCAGATCGGAACTCGGGGGCCGCTACCCATGCGGGGTCGCGCGGCTCGGTGATATAGAACCACCCCGATTGCCACCCCTTTATGGTTTCCACAAAGGAGCCCTCGAGCCATGTTATGTTGGGCATCTTGCCCACCATGGCGCCTCCGCACTCCGCCTGGCGGCCGCCCACCACCTTTGGCTTGACATTGAAGGTCTTCAGCCATAAGCCGAAGTGGGGCTTGATGCGGAGGAAGGCCTCGCACACGACGATAAACGCCGAGATGTTGAGGACGAAGTTCGGGGCCAGATCGTGGAAATCCATGCCGTAATAGAACATGAGCCCCCGGACAAAGGGATGGAGAGGGAACCCCAGTCCGCGGAGGAAATGGGTGAGGAATACTACCCTCTCATGGGGCCTGGGGGTGGGGATGAGCTGCCCCTCATCTGGGAGCCGGTGCGCGATGTCGTCGGGCAGGTATCCGGCTCTCCTCAGTTTCTTGATGTCTCCCTCCGTGACGGAGGAGACCATCCACTTGCCTCCCGCTCCGGACATGGTTGGAGAAGGTTGAGGCGGAAGTGTGGGCTTGGGCGCTAGAGCTCGAGTGTGCGGAAACGGATGAGCAAAGGAGGAAGAAGGCGTGGATAGAAAGGTGAATCCCTATCCCTTTATATGGGTGAACGAAACTAAGCGTCCCCACTTGCCTGGTAAAACTCGCTTATCCCCCAAGTGCCGCAATTGATGGCGCGGTTGGGTTACCCAAGCCCGTATTGATGAGAATCCTATAATAAGGGGACACAATATCTACTTTGACAAGACATGTCGAAAAAACTGCCTCGCGTTATGTGTGGGGCTGGTTAAAAGAAACGGTTCAAATAATCATCGGGCCATGACATAACGTCATGCTGCCAAAAAAAGCCAGCAAATTAGATCTGCAAAAATATTATTTTCTCTGCGGTGGAATGTGGAACTTATTTTGCAGGGTCGGACACTGTCCTCGTATTCAAATTCTTCTATGATGTATTTGGAGAAGGAACCCGCCTTGCAATTCTGAAGACAATACTACGCGCCGGACTCATCGTCGTTGAAGCCTGGTTCAGGGGCTACTAAGGGAGTCCTGGATTAGGGGGTCTCCAGACAGCTGGACTATCTCCATTGGCCGGACTATTAGACTCTGAAGATACAAGATTGAAGACTTCGTCTCGTGTCCGGATGGGACTCTACTTGGCGTGGAAGGCAAGCTAGGCAATACGGATATGGATATCTCCTCCTTTGTAACCGACCTTGTGTAACCCTAACCCTCTCCGGTGTCTATATAAACCAAAGGGTTTTAGTCCGTAGGACAACAATCACAACATACAATCATACCATAGGCTAGCTTCTAGGGTTTAGCCTCTCTGATCTCGTGGTAGATCTACTCTTGTACTACCCATATCATCAATATTAATCAAGCAGGACGTAGGCTTTTACCTCCATCAAGAGGGCCCGAACCTGGGTAAAACTTCGTGTCCCCTGCCTCCTATTACCATCCAGCCTAGACGCACAGTTCGGGACCCCCTACCCGAGATCCGCCGGTTTTGACACCGACAGGTGGGGGCGCCTCCACCTGGCTTGGGGGCCAAGCCACCCCCTAGGCCGTCGCCCCCTCCCATTAGATGGGATCTCAAGGGGCCGGCGCCCCCCCAGGGCCCCTATATATAGTGGAGGGGACGGAGGGCAGCAGCACCCTAAGCCCTGGTGCCTCCCTCCCTCCCGTGACACCTCTTCATCCCCGCTTGCGCTTGGCGAAGACCTGCCGGGAACCCGCTACTTCCACCACCACGCCGTCGTGCTGCCGGATCTCCATCAACTTCTCCTCCCCCTTGCTGGATCAAGAAGGAGGAGACTTCTCTGCTCCGTACGTGTGTTGAACGTGGAGGTGCCGTCCGTTCGGCGCTAGGATCATCGGTGATTTGGATCACGACGAGTACGACTCCATCAACCCCGTTCTCTTGAACGCTTCCGCTTAGTGATCTTCAAGGGTATGAAGATGCACTCCCTCTCTCTCGTTGCTAGATGACTCCATAGATTGATCTTGGTGATGCGTAGAAAATTTTAAATTTCTGCTACGATCCCCAACAGTGGCATCATGAGCTAGGTCCGTGCGTAGATTCTATGCACGAGTAGAACACAAAGTAGTTTAGGGTAATGATTTGTTCAATTTGCATGCCATTGCTAGTCTTATCTTGATTTGGCGGCATTGTGGAATGAAGCGGCTCAGACAGACCTTACACGTACACTTACGTGAGACAGGTTCCACGGACTAACATGCACTTGATGCATAAGGTGGTTGGCGGGTGTCTGTCTCTCCCACTTTAGTCGGATCGGATTCGATGAAAAGGGTCCTTATGAAGGGTAAATAGCAATTGTCATATCACCGTTGTGGTTTTGCGTAGGTAAGAAACGTTTTTGCTAGAAACCCATAGCAGCCACGCAAAACATGCAACAACAATTAGAGGACGTCTAACTTATTTTTGCAGGGTATGCTATGTGATGTGATATGGCCAAAAGGATGTGATGTATGAGATTGATCATGTTCTTGTAATAGGAATCACGACTTGCATGTCGATGAGTATGACAACCGGCAGGAGCCATAGGAGTTGTCTTAATTTATTTATGACCTGTGTGTCAATGAAAACTCCATGTAATTACTTTACTTTATTGCTAACCGTTGGCCATAGTAGTAGAAGTAATAGTTGACGACGCAACTTCATGAAGACACGATGATGGAGATCATGGTGTCATGCCGGTGACGATGGTGTTCATGTCGCGCCTCGAAGATGGAGATCAAAGGCGCAAGATGATATTGGCCATATCATGTCACTTTATGATTTGCATGTGATGTTTGTCATGTTTACATCTTATTTGCTTAGAACGACGGTAGCATAAATAAGATGATCCCTCGCAATAATTTCAAGAAAGTGTTCCCCCTAACTATGCACCGTTGCTAAGGTCTGTTGTTCCGAAGCACCACGTGATGATCAGGTGTGATAGGTTCTAACGTTCGCATACAACGGGTGTAAGCCATATTTACGCACGCAATACACTTAGGTTAAATTGACGAGCCTAGAATGTACAGACATGGCCTCAGAACACGAAAGACCGAAAGGTCGAACATGAGTCGTATAGTGGATACGATCAACATGAATATGTTCACCGATGATGACTAGTCCGTCTCACGTGATGATCGGACACGGCCTAGTTGACTCGGATCATGTATCACTTAGATGACTAGAGGGATGTCTATCTAAGTGGGAGTTCATTGAATAATTTGATTAGATGAACTTAATTATCATGAACATAGTCAAAAGGTCTTTGCAAATTATGTCGTAGCTCATTCTTTGGTTCTACTGTTTTAGATATGTTCCTAGAGAAAATTTAGTTGAGAGTTGACAGTAGCAATTATGCGGACTGGGTCCGTGAACTGAGGATTGTCCTCATTGCTGCACATAAGGGTTATGTCCTTAATGCACCGCTCAGTGTGTTGAAGCTCGAGCGTCGTCTGTAGATGTTGGGAAACATATGACATACACGTTTTGATGACTACGTGATAGTTCATTATGTAATACTAACAGTTTAGAATTGTGGCACCAAAGACATTTTTGAAATGTCGCAGAATATATGAGATGTTCCAAAGACTGAAATTGGAATTTCAGACTAGTGCCCACGTCAAGAGGTATGAGACCTCTGACAAGTTTCTTAAGCCTGCAAACTAAGGGAGAAAAACTCAATCATTGAGCATGTGCTCAGATTGTCTGAGTACTGCAATCATTTGAATCGAGTGGGAGTTAATCTTCCAGATGAGATAGTGATGGTTCTCCATAGTCACTGCCACCAAGCTATTGGAGCTTCATGATGAACTATAACATATCAGGGATAGACATGATGATCCTTGAGAAACTCGCGATGTTTGACACCGTGAAAGTAGAAATCAAGTAGGAGCATCAATTGTTGATGGTTAAACCACTAGTTTCAAGAAGGGCAAGGGAAAGAAGGGATACTTCATGAGACGGCAAATCAGTTGCTGCTCTAGTGAAGAAACCCAAGGTTGAACCAAACCCGAGACTAAGTGCTTCTATAATGAGGGGAACGTTCACTAAAGCAGAACTACCCTAGATACTTGGTAGATGAGAAGGCTGGCAAGGTCGACAGACGTATTTTGGATATACGTCATATTATTGTGTGCTTTACTAGTACTCCTAGTAGCACCAGGGTAATAAATACCGGTTCAGTTGCTAAGCGTTAGTAACTCGAAATAAAAGGCTGCGGAGACTAGCTAAAGGTGAGATGACAATATGTGTTGGAAGTGTTTACAAGGTTGATGTGATCAAACATTGCACGCTCCCTCTACCATCAGGATTGGTGTTAAACCGAAATAATTGTTATTTGGTGTTTGCATTGAGCATAGACATGATTGGATTATGTTTATCGCCGCACGGTTATTTATTTAAGGAGAATAATGGTTACTCTGTTTATTTGAATAATACCTTCAATGGTCTTGCACCTAAAATGAATGGTTTATTGAATCTCGATCGTAGTGATACACATGTTCATGCCAAAAGATATAAGATAGTAATGATAGTACCACGTACTTGTGGCACTGCCATTTGAGTCATGTTGGTATAAAACGCATGAAGAAGCTCCATGTTGATGGATCTTTGGACTCACTCGTTTTTGGAAAGATTGAGACATGCGGACCATGTCTATTGGTAGATATGCATGAAGAAACTCCATGCAGATGGATCATTTGGACTCACTTGATTTTGAATCACTTGAGACATGCAAATCATACCACATGGGCAAGATGACTGAAAGGCCTCGTTTTCAGTAAGATGGAACAAGAAAGCAACTTGTTGGAAGTAATACATTTTGATGTGTGCAGTCCAATGAGTGCTGAGGCACGCAGTGGATATCGTTATGTTCTTACTTCACAGATGATTTGAGTAGATGCTGAGTATATTTACTTGATGAAACACAAGTCTGAATTATTGAAAGGTTTAAGTAATTTCAGAGTGAAGTTGAAGATCGTCGTGGCAAGATGATAAAATGTCTATGATATGATCATAGAGATGAATATCTGAGTTATGAGTTTGGCACACAATTAAGACATTGTGGAAATTGTTTCACAACTAATACCGCCTGGACCACCATAGTGTGATGGTGTGTCCGAACATCACAATTGCACCCTATTGGATATGGTGCATACCATGATGTTTCTTATCGAATTACCACTATCGTTTATGGGTTAGGCATTAGAGACAATCGCACTCACTTTAAATAGGGCAACACACAATTCCGTTGAGACGACACCGTATGAACTATGGTTTAGAGAAACCTAAGCTGTCGTTTCTTAAAAGTTTGGGGCTACGATGCTTACATGAAAAAATTTCAGACTCATAAAGCTCGAACCCAAAGCGGATAAATGCATCTTCATAGAATACCCAAAAATAGTTGGGTATACCTCCTATTTCAGATCCAGAAGCAAAAGTGATTGTTTCTAGAAACGGGTCCTTTCTCGAGGAAAGGTTCTCGCGAAAGAATTGAGTGGGAGGATGGTGGAGACTTGATGAGGTTATTAAACTGTCACTTCAACTAGTGTGTAGCAGGGCACAGGAAGTTGTTCCTGTGGCACCTATACCAATTAAAGTGGAAGCTTATGATAGTGATCATGAAACTTCGGATCAAGTCACTACCAAACCTCATAGGTCGACAAGGATGCATACTACTTCAGAGTGGTACGTAATCCTGTCTTGGAAGTCATGTTGCTAGACAACAATGAAGCTACGAGCTATGGAGAAGTGATGGTGGGCCCAGATTCCGAAGAATGGCTCGAGGCCATAAAATCCGAGAGAGGATCCATGTATAAAAGAAAGTATAGACTTTGAAAGAACCACTTGATGGTCGTAAGGCTATTAGGTGCAGGCGGATTTTAAAAGGAAGACGGACAATGATGGTAAGTGTCACCATTAAGAAAGCTCGACTTGTCGTTAAGATGTTTTCCCGACAAGTTCAAGGAGTTGACTACGATGAGACTTTATCACTCGTAGCGATGCTAAGAGTCTGTTGGAATTATGTTAGCAGTTACTGCATTATTTATGAAATCTTGCGGATAGGATGTCAAAACATTGTTTCCTCGATGTTTTTCTTGAGGAAAGGTTATATGTGATACAACCAGAAGGTTTTGTCAATCCTGAAAGATGCTGACAAGTATGCAAAGCTCCAGCAATCCTTCTAAGGACTGGAATAAGCATCTCGGAGTTGGAATGTACACTTTGATGAGATGATCAAAGATTTTGGGTTTATACAAAGTTTATGAGAAACTTGTATTTCCAAAGAAGTGAGTGGGAGCACTATAGAATTTTTGATGAGTATATGTTGTTAAAATATTGTTGATCAGAAATGATGTAGAATTTCTGGAAAGCATGCAGGGTTATTTGAAAAGTGTTTTCAATGGAAAACCTGGATTAAGCTACTTGAACATTGAGCATCAATATCTATAAGGATAGATCAAAAACGCTTAATATTACTTTCAAATGAATACATACCGTCACAAGATTTTGAAGGAGTTCAAAATAGATCAGCAAAGAAGGAGTTCTTGGCTGTGTTACAAGGTGTGAGTATTGAGTAAGACTCAAGACCTGACCATGGCAGAAGAGAGAGAAAGGACGAAGGTCGTCCCCTATGCTTTAGACGTAGGCTCTACAGTATGATATGCTGTGTACCGCACCTGAAGTGTGCCTTGCCATGAGATAGTCAAAGGGGTGATCCAGGAATGGATCACATGACAGTGGTCAAACTTATCCTTAGTAACTAGTGGACTAAGGATTTTTTTCTCGATTATGGAGGTGGTAAAAGAGTACATCGTAAAGGGTTACATTGATGCAAACTTTGACACTAAGTCGGATGACTGTGAGTAGTAAACTGGATTCGTATAGTAGAATAGTTATATGGAATAGCTCCAAGTAGCGCGTGGTAGCTGCATCTACAAGATGACATAGAGATTTGTAAAGCACACATGGATCTGAAAGGTTCAGACTCATTGACTAATAAACCTCTCTCACAAGCAAGATATGAACAAACTCCATGGGTGTTGGATTCATTGCAATCACATAGTGATGTGAACTAGATTATTGACTCTAGTGCAAGTGGGAGACTATTGGAAATATGCCCTAGTGGCAATAATAAAATGGTCATTATTGTATTACCTTGTTCATGATAATTGTCTATTGTTCATGCTATAATTATATTAACCGGGAACCGTAATACATGTGTGAATACATAGACCACAACATGTCCCTAGTAAGCCTCTAGTTGACTAGCTCGTTGATCAATAGATGGTCATGGTTTCCTGACCATGGACATTGGATGTCATTGATAACGGGATCACATCATTAGGAGAATGATGTGATGGACAAGACCCAATCCTAAGCCTAGCACAAGATCGTATAGTTCGTCTGCTAAAGCTTTTCTAATGTCAAGTATCATTTCCTTAGACCATGAGATTGTGCAACTCCCAGATACCGTAGGAATGCTTTGGGTGTACCAAACATCACAACATAACTGGGTGGCTATAAAGGCGCACTACGGGTATCTCCAAAAGTGTCTATTGGGTTGGCACGAATCGAGACTGGGATTTGTCACTCCGTGTAAACGGAGAGGTATCTCTGGGCCCACTCGGTAGGACATCATCATAATGTGCACAATGTGACCAAGGAGTTGATCACGGGATGATGTGTTACGGAATGAGTAAAGAGACTTGCCGGTAACGAGATTGAACAAGGTATCGGGATACCGACGATCAAATCTCGGGCAAGTACTATACCGGTAAACAAAGGGAATTGTATACGGGATTGATTGAATCCTCGACATCATGGTTCATCCGATGAGATCATCGTGGAGCATGTGGGAGCCAACATGGGTATCTAGATCCCGTTGTTGGTTATTGGCCGGAGAGTTGTCTCTGTCATGTCTACGTGTCTCCCGAACCCATAGGGTCTACACACTAAAGGCTCGGTGACGCTAGAGTTGTAGAGATATTAGTATGCGGTTAACCGAAAGATGTTCGGAGTCCCGGATGAGATCCCGGATGTCACGAGGAGTTCCAGAATGGTCCGGAGGTATATAT
>NC_057797.1:155207472-155211150 GCF_018294505.1 Triticum aestivum | reverse complement strand
CAGTTTCGGCCACCGGGAGAGTTTCGGGGTCACCGGTATTGTACCGGGACCACCGGAAGGGTCCCGGGGGTCCACTGGGTGGGGCCACCTGTCCCGAAGGGCCCCATGGGCTAAAGTGACGTGGGAACCAGCCCCTAGTGGGCTGGTGTGCCACCCTTGGGCCTCCCTTGCACCTAGGGTTGGAAACCCTAAACGGGTGGGGGCGCCTCCACTTGGCTTGGGGGCCAAGCCACCCCCTATGCCGCCGCCCCTCCCATTAGATGGGATCTCAAGGGGTCGGCCCCCCAGGGCCCCTATATATAGTGGAGGGGAGGGAGGGCAGTAGCACCCTAAGCCCTGGCGCCTCGCTCCCTCCCGTGACACCTCTTCCTCCCCGCTTGCGCTTGGCGAAGCCCTGCCGGGATCCCGCTACTTCCACCACCATGCCGTCGTGCTGCTGGATCTCCATAAACTTCTCCTCCCCCTTGCTAGATCAAGAAGGAGGAGACGTCTCCGCTCTGTACGTGTGTTGAACGCGGAGGTGCCGTCCGTTCGGCGCTAGGATCATCGGTGATTTGGATCACGACGAGTACGACTCCATCAACCCCGTTCTCTTGAACGCTTCCGCTTAGCGATCTTCAAGGGTATGAAGATGCACTCCCTCTCTCTCGTTGCTAGATGACTCCATAGAATGATCTTGGTGATGCGTAGAAAATTTTAAATTTCTGCTACGATCCCCAACAGAGTCATTGCGGATCGCTGGTGAACGAAGTCTCTGAAGGTTTGGCAGTCTACCTTGAAGACTTACCAGAGTGATTGGGCGAGGCCTGTGTGTCCTTAGCTCAGGGGGAATAAGGTGAAGACGCGGTCTTCTGAGTTGAATCTCGGCCTCCCTAACCAGAAGTACAGTTGTCACAGCAACTGGAACTGGTCTACCAAATCCTTGTCTTCATCAAGCTACTGGTTCTATCCTTCACTTTCCTTTACTTTATAGTTTGTCTTTGTGAAGTCATTACATGCATGTATGATCTGATTGACTTTACTAAGTGAAGACTCTTTACTTTTTGGCTTCATACTATCTTCCATCCTGATCCATACTACCTAGCTGCTGATAGTCTTTGTGTTTTCACTTCATTGCTTATTTGACTATGGCTTGTCTAGTGTAGTCTTCCTTCCACTACATATCAATAGGTTCATTTCTATCGTTTGTCTTCAAATCCCCCGTGTCTTGAAGACTTCAATAAAAATTGCCTATTCACCCCCTCTAGTCGATAACTAGCACTTTCAAGTACTCCCTAGAAAACTGCCAATATAAGCTACTAGTATTTGGTTAGAGGATTTGCTGTCGGGAAAGATCCGTCCACAGAGAGTGCCACACATCCCACTGGTGGTGGTGGATGCCAATGCGTTCATGGAGCATGGTTGGTGTCGGTAATGTTCACTTGGCACACCTCGCACTTTGCATATGTGTCCGTTCCATCCGTACATTTGTGCAGTTCCACCGAAATGCAGCTGAATAACCCTGTTTGCACAGATAATGAAAAAGCATGATTACATTATAGTGGCACTAGTTGATGAAACATACACTAATAAATAGAAGAAAATATTGCGATAGTATCATAGTATGCCATGCTGCGAGGGCGAGATGGGCCCTGCGATGCCTCATACTGGAAATCGACCCAAGTCTCCCTGATACACCTTGTGCCAGTGATGAACATCAGTGTACAGCGGTAGTACAAGGAGGGGCCTTGAGATATTCCAATCTCCATTTTTGTGTGGATCAACTAAAATTAAGCACCCCAGTTTGCAGACACGCTTAAACATTAACAATGGGACTAGTTGATGAAACATATACTAACAAAGAGAAGCACTTTCTTTATCTACATTGGAAATGAAATGATAGAGAGGACAATCATTCTATTTTAACTATATTATTACTTCATTTTATCAGTGGCACTAGGGTCGAGCAGGTGGCAAACGAGGTGTACCGTGCATCGCAAGGATGGAGGCCGGGGTGCTTAGACTGGGATGCTGAAGCTGGATCTATCCCCCCGCCCCCCCGATGTTTCTGTGGTAGCATTTGGGTTGTAATCCAAACTTGGTCGAGCTGGTGCTGCGTCCCCCTACCTGCCTAGCTTATGTGGCGAACTTGTCTCCTACTAGTACTCGGTCCGGTCTAGTAGTAGTTGCATAACTGCCCATTTACACTAAGATGTTATCGAATAATGGTTCTATATGGTAGGGTTTCTTTAATGAAATCGGAGGAAACCCCCTCTTTCGATATATAAAAGAATCAATGGCACTAGCGGTGCCAAAACATTGCCTCAAATTAATAGTGCCACTAGATTAAGGTTCAAAATAATAACATTACTGCTTTATAATGGCAGTGCCAAAACAATAGCACAAGAGCAGACTCAACATGCAGGATCTTTGGCAAATGGTCAGATCAAAAAGCAACATGCCTCGTGATGGGAACCATATCTGCATTCAACACCATCGTAGAAGGGATGACACCAGTCACCAACATGGATGATTCAATTCATGGGACCTTTTGGTGCAGTTCAGCTAAAATGAAGCAATGTCCCATGAGCTAGCAGTTTCTTCTTCATTTTTTTAAGAAAAGGGCTCCAACCCCGGTTCCATTTCCATCAAGAACGAAACCCATAGAGCTTCTTCTTCATTAGTTGCAATAAAATTGAGCAACATCAAGGTTGGTTGTGAAGCTCCTGGAATGTTCAACTATAATTGGATATCATTTGTGCCGTTCAACTAACATAAAGCGTGAAATGTATATCTTTGTTTGCACACAAAAGGTGGAAAGCAGGGTGACTAACAAGTGATGAAACATACATCAAATGAAAAGAAGCATGTTCCTTATTTGAATGGCAATCCTACAAGGACAGTAGCAATTTCTAAAGCAGCAGCATTGCTAGATATTAGTGTGGACATTTGGATTAACTATGACAACAGTAAAATACGACATTACTTTAATGGTGCCATTGCTTCATTTTCCCACAACATTACATTAACAGCTGCTACTGTGACGCCTAGATAATCAAGCTACAGTAAACCTCTGCTAATGATGCCACATCACCTTGATTTTTGTTGTTAACCTCACATTAGATCAAAACGTTTCAAAATCAAACTTCAATTTTTTGACAAACAATAAAAGTTTTCAAATAACAAAACTAGAATGTTCGGCTTGTGGCAAATAATCCATACTAAATAATGGTGAAGAAACCACACTTCTGTAAAGTATCTCAATGCACTATAGTAATTCAAACAGCGGCAAAACTATTAATTAAATGCTCCTAAATTATTAAACAGATACAAGCTGCTTTATTTAACGTGCGAGAATAATTGTGGCAGTGTCATAATTACTATTACTAAATTAAGTATAACTTTTGTATTTTATAACACAAAATTAAACAGATAAATAAAAAATAAAAACTGAGAAAAAATAACAATTAAAAGCCCCCCTCCCCTGGGTCAAGTGGCCCAGCTGCGCTTCCATAGGCCGGCCCACTCCCCACGTCACCCCCTCCTCTGTTCACAAAGGGGGTCGTGGGCAGAGCCGATGCCCGCCACGGCACCTGTCGACGCCGTGGTGGCCATCCGGCCGGCGACCCCGACCTACAAGACCCCCGGCGCCCTCCCTAACCCTAGCCAGAACCCCCACTCCCCCTCCTCGCGCCCCCA